>NC_046164.1:10082388-10214888 GCF_011064425.1 Rattus rattus | reverse complement strand
GGATTTAAAGGTAAGATGCTCCTAAAAGTTTTGTCATCTGAAAGGGGTGTAGGTAAGGTGTAACCTCGGGATTCAGTCAGGATCATTGCTTTATGTGAAATTACTCAAATGGGTAAGTCTCTTACGCTTTTAGCATTCAGGGCATTGATTTCGACTTGGCTGGACAAGTTAGAGTTACTACTGTTGTGTGTTCAGTCCTGGTAAGTTTTAAGTTTGATGAGTTAATTGGAACCAGACTTGAGAATAGCTGTTAGAAAGTCACATGAGAAGTGGGTACAGTGAGTCTGTGGTCAAATGCCTGAGTTTGTGATGGTGAATTGTGTCCTAAGAATTTGACCTCCCCACAAGATATTTTAATGATAAGCTGTAAAGTTGAAAGTTCATGAGAGACATCTATGATGAGGGCTGCAGCCCATTGTAAAAAGCATTGCAACACAGAAGTGTCCATTCGTGTACATATGCCTGCTCTGTATTACAGTGGCAGGTGTGTGTGCTTAACCGGGAAAGCCCCAGTTCATAATTATCTGGCCTGTTACAGAAAGGTGACTAGTCTGTGTCTGAGTAAGTCACGTGGTCAGTTGAATACATTAACTGGTATTAACATACTTTACTATGCTGGTTTTGCATAAATATCACACCAAAAACTTGTTGGGGTTAGCATTGGCAGTTTGAGCATGAGCTGCTGTCGGATTAGTCTTGATCTTGGAGTAGGCCAAGTGTCTCTAAACAGCTGTGCTGGTGGAAAGTAGGAAGTCACTGCCCTCAGCCAACTTCCAGATTGGAAGTCTTCACAGTGTGACTTAATGTTTCACGAGTAGTAGATAACTTGTTTTTTATGTTAATTTTGTTTCCATTAAGTCACATTTAAAAACATCCTCACACCTGTTTTAGGTTAATTAACTGTTGACCTAGACATTTTTCTGGCCACTGATTATTTCTTGAACTTTTCGATTTGTATAAGTCTTATTGTTGGCTTCGTTTTTCTTGATTATGCATCTTCCAGTCTGAGCCAATTGGCTTTTCAGGGATTCCTGTGTCTCTCAATTAGGTCCTTAATTTCCTAAATCCTTCCACTTGTTTGGACATATGTTTTCCAAACATTGAGACCTTGGTCTTCAGTACCATAGCCGTGTCCCTAGTTGGGCTGGACAGAGGCGGGTTTGGTGAGGGGGTTTGTTAATTTGAATCTAGGTCTTACATGAAGTCTTTTAAGTAGGATTTCTACCTTGTCACTGAACTGTTCAGTCTAAGCACCCAGTGGCCTCTTTAACTGAACTCAAAACTTCAGATCTGGGATATGTGAATTGATTATGAATTACTGGGATGGGTTTTTATGTTCTTTTGTTGTTTTTTGATTGTTTTGGTTTTTGGTTCTTTGTTGTTGGTCATGAGGCCTGGGCAGAAACTTTCCCTACTTCTAGTTTCTACAATTTAAAATAAAAGCGAAATTCATCTTAGAATTTTTCACCCTCTTCCCCAAGCTATTAAAATCAATCTTAAGTGTACCCTTCATCTTTTTTTTCTTCTCTAAGGCTTTTACTGGTAGCATAATCCTTGTAATCTCAACCGTGGGAAGGCCGAAGTGGATCCTTGAGCCCAATCCAAGGCTGACCTGGGCATTGGCCAGAACCGAGGAGCTTAGAGAAAACACATGCAAGGCGTCTTCCCTTACATCCTGTTGCTTGGACTTGTTCCTGTTCAAAGTTTTCAGTGGATGCTGAATGATTGATCCTTTGCTTCCACTGAGGAGTGGAGCACTTTAAAATAGATATTTTTATTCTCTGGTGAGGGTTACTGGAGTTTTCACCCTGCCCGAAGGGTAAATCTGGCTTGCAGTGTTTTTAATCTCTTCTTTAAGGGAAGAAGGCAGATGGATGTGTCCAGAGAACCACAGTTGCTTCAGAAACACTAGAATGGGCGAGTCCGGTGGCTGCTGGAAGATGTGGTGGTCTTACATCAGACTTGAAACCTGTCCTTTCTCATTCCCCATATGTCTACCAGTACTTGGGCTACCACTTAGGCCATTGCGGGCTTTGCAGGGACGTGCTGACAAGCAGTTTCCTTACCTTTGCTCATAGACTTGTAAAGCTTATTTTCTCTTAAATCCTCCCACCCCACACTTAACAAGCCCTGGTAGAGTTTTCAGAAGAATGTTGGCGTGTGTGTGTGTGTGTGTGTGTGTGTGTGTGTGTGTGTGTGTGTGTGTGTGTGTGTGTGTGTGTGTGTGTGTGTAGGTGGGTGATGAAAAGTTTGAGAGAGATGAGGTCAAAATGTTGACAGCTCATTTTAGAGTTGTAGTTCAGTGTACATGTGGTGGACCTGCTAGTATTTATTGCCAGCCCTTAAGCAATGAGCGCCCTGGATCTTGGTTTACTAAGTATATACTACCAGGCGAGTCATTTCTCTTCCTGGAGTTTCTCATTTAACACTTTTATATGCTGTTCCCAAGTTAGAATTGAAAGTTGTTGATTAGGACAGCTCATCCTGAATAAGTTCCAGTTCCCAGGGTTTACGTCCTGCACATTAGAAACTTGTTCGTGTGCTTTTATTGAATTTTTGTTTAATTTAGACTACCTTCCACTTTGAGTTTTGTGTTTAGGATGTTGAGGTAATAGGATTCCTGACAACCAGAACCACTGAACCCACTACCTAGTATATATAAATGTATGCCTTTTTGATTTTTTTCTGACATTGTCACACCATAGATCCATGCTTAACTGTGATAATGACATGCATCCGCCCACCCAGCCCCCCTGAGACAGTTTTTCTGTGTAGCCCTGGCCATCACAGAACTTGCTCTGTAGACCAGGATGGCCTTGAAATCACAAAGGTCCTGACTCTGCCTCCCCAGTGCTGGGATTAAATTCGCGCATGCGTGCTTCTGTGGTGTGTGTGTGTGTGTGTGTGTGTGTGTGTGTGTGATAAATCCTATTCACTGCTGGCCACATTAAAGTTGTAACAGTTGAGAAGTCTTGTCTGAATTTCCTTGGGTAAAAAGATCCTAGCCAGATAAATACCCTTCTGTGCAAATTCAGTTTGCTGTTAGAATTTGCTCTCAGTTACCTGTAATCTGGTAGGTTGGAAGGAGGTTGCTTGTAATGTACTTGAAGGAGGCCTGTAGACTTGTGCCTGCATCAGTTGTACAGCACTGTTTCCTGGCTTCCTTATTTCACATAAACTCCCAAGTATTAGCCATGGTGATGGCTCTACTGTGGAAGAAAACTATTCAAAAGATTGTTAGCATTATAGTGAGGATACGTGATGACAACAGTAAGTGGGGGGAAACAGCACGTGGCCATGGTTGGGGACGTGCTTAGGCTTTGTGGCTTTTAAATTCTATAGGCAGTATAGTCTGTATGCACTTTGACCCTCTTACCAGTGACATGAGTCATTTATTGCATTATGTATTAACGGGCTGACTCACATTGTCTTGAGTTGGGCTCATTATGCATTTACTCCGTTGACCTGAGTGGTGGCTTTATTATAAACAGCCTTAGATAAAGAGGGAGCTATATAATTTATGAAGGTGAAAGATGCTACTTCCAAGTTGAGGGGAAAGACCTTCGAAAATAACATAAGGAAGGAAGCCTTGGGTTATTAATTCCCCAGTTTAAGAATGCTTAAGAAGTAGATTCTATGGAAGATGAGGGTGTTAGATCAGTCCAAATTTTTTATTATAAACTTGCAGTGGGAGGAATTTTTAAATATCAGATAGACACACTCATTAAATACACTGATAAAAGTCTTAGAATTCCAATTTGGGGAATGATGTTGGCAACACTTCAAAGTTAATTTGTATATGTTTGTAATTTGATTGGTTATATTCTGTTGCACTCTAGGATTTGAAGGCAAGGTTACCTCGGCTTTTTATTTTGTTTGTTTTTTGTTTTTTTTTAATATTGAAAGGGATTTCAAGAGATCTGTTAATTCTGGTACCTGAATGTGGCATTTAACATGTCATTGGAAACTGCTTTGAATAAATACTTGAGAAAAGGAATTAAATGATTGCTGTTTTTGTTGTGTGGATGGGTGTGATTATACTGAGCTTAATCACAGTTCTATAAAGCAGGTGTGAGACTGAAGTGGAACCCTTATTAAATGTGGAAGATGGCCTTTGAGTATTACACTATAGATTCAGCTAAATCAGTAAATAAAACTTTGAAACAAGTTTGTTATAAATTGCTTCTACAATCATGATCTATAAAGCATGCTATTGCCGATCAGTTTTATGTATTAAGACCTATCAGCATGTCCTCTTTCGTACTTGGTTGACTTCATCTTAAGTTACAAGATGCTCTCTGTACTGTTGAACATTTCCAGGACTTATTCTTTCCAGGCAAATTCCATCGGACTGTTTCCATTGTAGAAGCTTCCTTAGAGATTCTTCAAGGGAAGCCTAGAGTGCGCTTTCATGGGGTTTTAATTTGCACTAAATTTTATTTTCGGAACGATCACTTCTGTTTATAATGTAGTGCTTTTGTCTCACAATTAAACTCGTACAGCACTCATGCATCTTTTGCACTGTCTTTTTTTCCCCCCAGTGTAAGCTGTTTTCTTGGACGAGTATCTTTAAATAAAGATCTTGGTTTTAGTTGAGAAGGTAAGAGAACTGTAATGGTTGAACAGCACGTAAGAATTTGAAGTAATGGTTCCTTTGGAAATTTAGAGTCTATACACAAGTAGTCAAAAAATTACATTACACATTGAAGAATCAATGAGAGTGCTAGAAAGAGGACCGTTCATGAGAAGCCTGTGGGAGTGGCAGGACTCTCTGGCTGGTGCGTCATTGGGTCACTGTTTAGAGAGCAGTAAATGTAATTAGATGTTTAGCCGCAGCAGCACGGCCAAGGTCTCAGTAGAGGTGAATCCAGGAAACAAGGGCACTTCCGTTTCCTTTTCCTTTTTGAGATAGAGTCTTGCTTGCTATGTATTACTCCTAGGTGCCATGGAATTCATAATGTAGACCAAGCTGTCCTAAACGTCACTCTATCCTGCCTCAGCCTCTCCCAAGCACTGGAATTGCACCGTTAGCTCAACTTGTTTAGACGAATGTGGGTTATACTTAGTGTTGACCTTGCCAGGGCGCTTTGCAGGTCTTACTGAATGGCCTGTTTGAAAGTAGCCCTTTCTTTAAGAAGAGAGAGTGAATAGGTTTTACTGTAGTTCACAGGAGCCTTGTGAGTTTTGAGCACATTGAGTGAGAGTGGCTTTTGTTTAGTGGATTGTGAAGCTTGCGGTTTTGTACATCGCATGGGAATTGTGTGCAAGACCTGCTGTTTGCACACCGATGTTGGAAAATTAAACTCCATTCATTTTTCCAGTATAAAATGTTAGGCACTTCTTTGCCTATGGACGTAGTTGAGGCATAGTGAAGGCTTTGGAATTAGCACCTCCCGGCCTCCTCAAGATGTATGGGTCCCAGAGTGTAGCAGGGTCTTGGGAGGTGGAGCCCTGGTGCCTGGTAAGATTTCTGGATCTGCCCTGATGGTGGCTCTTAGCCTTCCTGATGCTGCAACCTATTCCCTTCCTGTCATGGTGACCCCCACAACCATAAAATCATTTTTGTTGCTACTTCATAGCTAATTTTTGGCACTGTTAGGAATCATAATGTAAAATCTGATATGTACCCATGACTGGGGTCATGACCACAGGTTGAGAAACCACTTTCTCACTGTGGGAGACAGAAGTGGATAACCTGAGTTCAGGGCCACATAGGAAAACCCTCCTTCAAGATGTCTGAGTATAATGCTGGAGCCTGGGAGCCGCGCTTCACTTCCTTACTGCGTGTTCTCTATGGAGCTTATACGTGAGAAAGTGGCTGATGCCAGTGCCTCTGCTGGGCACAGGATAGAGGAACATGAAGCGGTACAGTTAACACCATCAGCACAGGACAAGTGCCCTGGGCACTCAGAAGGAGCCCTGCCTTTGCTTCTGTAAACTTACAGAATGCTGGCAAAGAAGTCTTGTGTTGCTGGTTGAATTGGAAAGGAGAGCTGAAGGGAAGAGCTCGAGAGTTTTACAACTTCAGGTCACTGGATAGCTAAGCTCCATGTACTGAAACTAGAAAGGAAGTCAACGTGAGCGGGTTTGTGAAGAGAAGACAGCCGAGTTAGGGAATTTAGTTTGAGGTGCTTGCATGGTGTCCGAGTGACTGTAGTAGGTGGGAGTTGAAAAGCTAGTGTAGGGGGAGCAATGGGGGTGTGAAGAAAAGCACCCTGGGGAATCAGAGAGAACCAAAACCTGGGCTGCCGTAGACTGAATGACCGCATGATTCTGTTTCCCAAGGCCTACTGTCCCTCCAGCAGCGTCCAGTCTTTGTTGGTTTCCTTCCTCTTACTAGTCCAATGACCTGTGGGACAACATGGGCTTCTGTCGTCCAGGGTGGATGATGGAAATCGTCTTAGAGTTGACGGAAAGATTAAGAGTCTCAATTGCCAGCACATTGTGCGCTCAATAATTTGTCACTGCTGACTGCTGCTTCTCACTACTGGTCAAATGGAGCTTGTACGGTCCAGATTCCAGCTCCTTTGTAACTTAGGACATCTAGTGACTTGTGCCTGTCTTGGCCATTCCTTGAATTTCCTCTCCGCTGTGCAGTATGCTACTTAGGTAGATGCTGTTTGATCACATCGGTGTCCTTTCCCCTACTTTCCTTAACTTTCCTTAGGATTAAGGAGATCCTAATGCGAGCTTTTCTTAGGACTATAGCCACTTGTATGTACAGACATCATTCTGCTGCTGACATGAGGTCTCTGTGGTAATGCGTCCAAGCTGCTTGGAGCAGAGCAGGGGCACAGCTAGTTTGAGACCTAAATGAACAAGGTCTGTGATGCCCTGATACTTCTTGCTGAGGTTTCTTGTGGCAGCCTAAGCACGAAAGCTAGTAAGAGAATCATTTCTAAACAGTGCTTTCCGTCTTCCAGATTCCTTCAACCTGTACATTCACATTATCTTGAAAAACCCTTCAATTCTGCTTGATTGTGCAAGAAAGCATTGAGATTCCTTCAACCTGGAGCCAGGGCAACAACCTGTGCTTTTACTGTACCGTGTATTAGAGATGAGCTTAAAAAACTCAAAATTCAAGACGGGCTACATAACTCAGGGATAGCGTTTGCTTGGTATGTGCAAGGTCTTAGGTTCGACCTCTAACTCCCACCTCCTAAAGGTCACCGTTCTTTGAGGCTTTTGACTCTTGGCTTTCTAATATGTAAAATGAGGCAACTAGGCTAGTCGATGTTGAAATGCTTACCTTCCTAGTAATAATTATGCTAATGTGTACTATTAGAAGCTACATGTTTTATATACAGAACTATAAACCACTTTGCCATTAGCCAGCTTCGTATGGTTTCAGAAATAATGTTAGTGAGATATGCGATGACTTTTCTTACTGTTAGAATTCTTTCACCTAAAAACAATGTACCAGACAATAGACTGTACCGATTGTCTGTCTGACCCACAGCTAGGGCGTCAGTCAGTCACTCATCACTGAAATGGACCCTGCGGCTGATAGAAGTGAGTACTTGATTCGGGAAATATCAGTTTCGAAGCTGTGTGATCTTAAGGATTTCTTTTCCTCATCTAAAACAAAAATCCACATGAGGGCTTTTATGTGCCTACAGTGACCTCTAATCTTCAGCTTAGGCCGCTATACATAAAGGTCCTTTATAGTGTCACAGTACAGTGTAGTGATGCGCTATTCACCGAGCCATTACTATGTTGTAAGAGGCATTACTGAGCTGCCACCTTTGCCCCGGGCACGTAGACTACTGGGATTATGTATTGGGAATGATATGTGCTTCTTTTTTTTAAAAAGTATATTTTTTATATAAGTACACTGTAGCTGTCTGCAGACACACCAGAAGAGGGCATCAGACCCCATTACAGATGGTTGTGAGTCACCATATGTTTGCTGGGATTTGAACTCAGGACCTCTGGAAGAACAGTCAGTGCTCTTAACCATGGAGCCATCTCTCCAGCCCCTGGTATGTGTTTCTTTAGTTGGAGGGATAAGGTGGGTGTTGGAAGTGCTGGCCGCTGATCATCACCACAGTTCTCTAAAGCATCATCCGCAGTACGTCATTTCCGTTTGTATTTTATTTTTTGTCTCTATATAGTCCTGATTGGTGTGAGACCCGGTGTGTGGACCAGGCTGGCCTCAAGCTCAGAGAGATTGCCTGCCTCTTCTTCCTAAGAAGAGGGACTGGGGACTAAGGGAATGTAGCACCATGCCTAGATTACTTTTCTATTTTCTTTTTTTTTTTTTCCGGAGCTGGAGACCGAACCCAGGGCCTTGCGCTTGCTAGGCAAGCGCTCTACCATTGAGCTAAATCCCCAACCCCTCTATTTTCTTTAAAACACTACATAGCCCAGACTGACAACTGCCTTCCCCCAAAACTCCCAAATCTGCCTCAGACTTGCAAAAGCTGTACTTAGTGCATGCATAAAACTAGATGATTTTTAAAACATTTAAGACCTGGAATGGTGAGATAGCTCAGGGGGGAAGGGGCTTGCTGCCAAGTTTGATGAGCTGAGTTCAATCCCTGAAATGGACCTGGTGGGAGATGAGAACCAGCTCTCATCAAGCTATCCCTTGACCTCCACAGACACACTGGCATATGCATGCAGACGCAGGTGCACAGTGGACAGATGCTACAGGGAAAAGAGCTTAGTTTCCATGTGGAGAACACCGCTCCACACACACACACACACACCCCGTTAGTAACTGCTGAGTAGAGCAAGAGTGGGAAGGTCTCAGTGACTGGAGGTTGCTGGGAGCCATGCTGTAAGCAACAGCAAAAGCTGTCGGGTAGTGAGAGGACAAAGCCTCTGACCTGGGAGAGAATGTGGCCTAGTAGGTTTTCGATCCTTCCACAAGGGATTGCCTCCTATAAAACACAATGGTGTGCATTTTCATTCCAAATGAAACTATGTGAAAGATAAAACTATGCATTCATGTGAAAATTCTCATTTCTAAGGATATTTTAGGGTTAATTGTAGGTTTCTGTATGATTATCAATAATTAATGGCATTAATCCATTAACCCACTATTAATAAGATTTAGATGACATTTACTTTCTTGAATTCAATCGGTATCAGCTCCCAGATAAGGAACAGGACATGATATATCTTGTCCCGAGACACAGACATGACATATGTAACTTGTCCCAAGACACAGACATGACATATGTAACTTGTCCCGAGACACAGACATGACATATGTAACTTGTCCTGAGACACAGACATGACATATGTAACTTGTCCTGAGATGCAGACATGACATATGTAACTTGTCCTGAGATGCAGACATGACACATGTAACTTGTCCCGAGACACAGACATGACATATGTAACTTGTCCTGAGACACAGACATGACATATGTAACTTGTCCCGAGACACATAGAAAGAGCTGAGTTGAGCTTCAGGAGTAATGCAAGGGTTTGTGCTTTTCCAAATTTCTACTTTTTTTTTTTTTGGTTCTTTTTTTTCGGAGCTGGGGACCGAACCCAGGGCCTTGCGCTTCCTAGGCAAGTGCTCTACCACTGAGCTAAATCCCCAACCCCAAATTTCTACTTTTTGAAACAAGTTCTCACACTATAAGTAAGCCCAGGTTTGCGCTGGAGAACACTATGGAACTAGGGGTGGCCTTGAACTCCCAGCAGTCCTGCTTCAGCTTTGGGGTTAGCATGTAATCCCTCCAATGATGGGAATGCAGGCATGAGTCTCCTGTTCTGAGCAGGATGTTAGAGATGGGCTAGCCACCATCTCAGATCTGCCCACCGAGCCTCCTGAGTGCCGGGGGAAAGGTGCACACCAGGGCTCAGCCTTCCAGAGGGGGAGGCCATGGAGGAAGCACAGCAGTGTCGGGAAATCAAGGCACAGAAACAGGAAGGGGTCAGAAGATGAAGGGCCAGGAAAAGCTCCATCCTCTTCCCCCATTTCTACCCCTGAGCGAGCTCACAGCTATGGGTGCAGAGCTCTGTAATGCCACACAACACTTTATTGGTCAGGTGGGTATTACGTGTGCACTCAAGAGGATGATAATGATTGACAGGGGGATGGCAAGGGTGGTGACTACGATCTTGAGGCACTTCCACCATGTCCTCTTGGGCATCTTCTTGGCGTCTTCAAGTTCTTCAGCCTGAAACAAAACACACAAACTCCCAAGTTTCTATTTCTGAACTTAACGTTAGCAGCACCACTGATTAAAATCATTCGAAAGGATAGACTTAGTTAACGTTAGCAGCACCACTGATTAAAACCATTCGAAAGGGTAGACTTAGTTAACGTTAGCAGCACCACTGATTAAAACCATTCGAAAGGGTAGACTTAGTTAACGTTAGCAGCATCACTGACTAAAACCATTCGAAAGGGTAGACTTAGTTAACGTTAGCAGCATCACTGATTAAGCAGCACCACTGATTAAAACCATTCAAAAGGGTAGACTTAGTTAACGTTAGCAGCACCACTGATTAAAACCATTCGAAAGGATAGACTTAGTTAACGTTAGCAGCACCACTGATTAAAACCATTCGAAAGGGTAGACTTAGTTAACGTTAGCAGCACCACTGATTAAAACCATTCGAAAGGGTAGACTTAGTTTACTTTTAACCAATTCCGACAGTGGTCAGTGGGACCCGGAGGTTTGTAAGGAGAAGCGAGCGCCACATTTCAGGCGCCTGTGCAAAGCTGTGACTGTCAGCGTTGGCACCTTCACCACCTTCCTGTCTTCATTTTTTTTGTGCTTTTACTGAATTAATTACCATGTACTGAGAGTTCTGATCTTGATTTAAATTCTACCACAGTTCTGTCCTAGACCCCTTCCTCTCAATTCTTCAAGATTTGTTTGCCTGTGTGCGGCGTGGAATTCCCAGGAGCTGAAGTTATAGGTGGTTCTGGGAACACAGCTTAGGTCCTCTGGAGGAGCTGCAAGCAGGCTTAACTGCTAAGCTGTCTCTCCAGCCCCCTTGCTTCCAATGCTTTATTTTCTAGTTAATCGGTAAGTAAATGTCACATGATGTTTGTCTTAGGTTCCCATTGCTGTGAAGAGACACCATGACCAAGGAACTCTTATAAGGACAGCATTTAATTGGGGCTGGCTTACAGGTTCAGAGGTTTAGTCTATTATCATCATGGCGGGAGCATGGCAGCATCCAGGCAGGCATGGGCTGGAGAAGGAGCTGAGAGTTTTTGATCTGAAGGCAGCAGAAAGATACTATAGACCACACTGGAGCATGGGAGACCTCAAAGCCCACCCACCACAGTGACACACTTCCTCCTAATAGTGCCCCTCCCTGGGACGAGCATTGAAACATGTGAGTGTATGGGAGCCATGCTTATTGAGACCGCCACACTGGACAATCTCCTGAGGACTCCTCAGGGCCTCTGGAAGAGCAGTCAGTGCCCTTAACCCCTGAGCCATCCTCCAGCCCCTGGTATGTGTTTCTTTAGTTGGAGGGATGAGGTGGGTTTTACAGCAGTGAAGAAAACAAGGCAGAGGCTTTAGTTAAGGTGTTATAAGTGATGGGGCTGGAATTGAAATCTAGAGCTGAGTGACTCCACACACCGGGAAAATGGAAACATTTAACTAGACTCTGCAACCCTCTTCCGTAATGTTTCCTCCCTCCCTGCCCCTCCCCTCCGTTCTTTTCCTTTTTCTTTCCTCTCCTTCCCCAACCCCCTGGAGTGTTTCTCTGTGTCCCGGAACTTTCTCTATAGATCAAGCCTGCCTCGAACTCGCAGAGACCCTCTTGCCTCTGCTTCCTGAGTGCTGGGATTAAAGCTGTGCCCTCACCCCTAGCTGCTAATTTGCTAATTCATGGACTGATATATGTGGTTTCAAACCCGAGCCTACAGCCCGTACAAGCCAAGCCAGCGTGGCGGGCCCTCTCCCACCCCTGGGCCTCTCGGAAGTCAGTAACTTCAGGTTTGGAGGTTTTGTAGAGCCTTGGGCCTCTCCATCTTGAGCTTTTTTCTCAGAGGTAATTATTTTTGTTTGTTTTGTATGGCACCATATCCGTCATATATAAAATAGTATTTCTCAACTGGAAGGCAATTTTTGCCACCTAGAAAACAACTTATGGTGCAAACCTCCCTCAACAAATCTCTAAGGCCAAGTATCTCGAGGCTGTGGAACCACAGTATAGAACGGTGTTTGCTGTACAGTAGGCTCAGCCGACTGTAGGATGGCCTAATTCAGGTGTCCAGTCTCTCCTGTGTCTGCTTCCTGTGCTTTTTTTTTTTTTCTTTCTTTTCTTTTTTTAGGAGCTGGGGACCGAACCCAGGGCCTCGAGCTTGCTAGGCAAGCACTCTACCACTGAGCCAAATCCCCAACCCCCTTCCTGTGCTTTTCTACAGAGCATTGGCCACCTCCCTTTTCCTGTTGTCAGCCTTGGACAAGAACTCATCTCTAAGCGCCGTATTTCCTTCCCGAAGTCTTCCTAGGCAAGTGGAGTGTTGTCAGTGTTCCCTCAGCCACTCGCTGCACTGACTTGAAGGTCTGTTGTTTATTGCTAATAATCTTATTAACTTAGAAATATGTTGGTTTCTCTAAAGCTATTACTGTGCCCACTATTGCTGGCTCTGTACCTGTTATAAACGTTTTTGTTAGTTTTCTACCTGTTCTCCATTAATCCATGTCCAGAGACTCCGAAGAAATAAAAATTCCTCTTTATCTGTTATTCAGGTGCTGGTTCCCTTCGCTTCATCCCGACTAGGGCTCAACTGTCTGCTAACTATGTATCGTACATATTGATTTCTGATTTATCTGTACTCATGAGCTCACATGCTATATTCTGTGTGCTCTCCTTCTGCTCTGTGGGGTCCAGAGATCAAACTTAGCTTGTCACGCACAGTGGGGATGTCTCTGCCGCCTGGGTCATCTCTCTGGCCCATTAACAGTCTTTTGACCTGTCCCAATCTGGTTTGGCTGGCTAATTTGTTATACGTTTTGACTTTTGATTTTTGCTGCTGTTGCTGCACTCAATATTCACTCCAAATGACGGATTTCAAGTAGGTGTTTGGTTACCAAGGAACCAGATAATGTGACCACGTATCTATCTCTTTCTATCTCGGGACTTCAGGCTTTTCATCTGCCAGTCACGTGCGCCTACTTGAAAGACTGCCTTTAGGGTTTCTTTCGGTGCAGATACTAAGACCTAGCGTCTGACATCTCCTGACCACGGTATGCGTCTCTTCCGTCACACAGAACTGTTGCTGGCAAGAGTCCTCCAACCCCGGACTCCATCTCTCAGGCTCCTCTCTCTGACACGTGCTGTACATCTGCAGGCAGTGGAGAAACTAGTTCTTACTAGTCAGATGAAGAAAGCCAGGCTCCCACTTCTGGGCTGCTTAGGAAGAAAAGGTGCGCCCTCTAGCTGCCGTCTTGTGTCCCCTCGTGTGTACGACTTAATCTCAGCTGGTCTGCCTGAGACGCCCTGAGTGTGAACCTCAGCCCCTCACGCAGCCTCATTTCCACTCAGACAAAATGGAAGAAACAATCTCGAGCCAGGAGAAAGTGCCAAACTGCAGGCACAAGTGCACATGGGTGGGAAGGGAACCGCTCGAAGAACGAAGAAGGTGGTTCACGGAACAGCCACAGCAGACGATAAAAACCTGGAGTTCTCCTTAAAGAAGCCAGGGGTAAACAACATCCCTGGTATTGAAGAGGTGAACGTGTTTGCAGACCAAGGAACAGTGACAGGTTTTAACAACCCTAAAGTTCAGGCATCTTTGGTAGCAAACACCTTCCCCCTGACAGGCCGTGCTGGGACAAAGCAGCTGACAGAAATGCTTCCTTCCCAGCGTCCTCAGCCAGCGCGCTGCGGACAGTCTGACTGGTTAGAGGAGACCAGCTCTGCCCGAACAATCTGTGGATGGAGAGCACCCCTTGCTCCTGGAGAGGAGGCTGAGGAAGTTCCAGATCTGGTGGAGAATACTGATGGAGCTTCAAGAACGAGACAAACTGACTTAAGGCAATGTCTGAAGACGGCGACACTTGCAGAAATTCCAGGGACTGCTGTTTTATATCAAGGCTGCTTTAATAATTCTTTTGTTAATGGGCCTGAGAAAATCTTTTAAACTCCAAGACCCCTGGACACTGCAGCTCTTTTCAGCTTTCACCTATACCTAATTCATTCTTTGTAGCAAATTAAGCTGAAGAATCCTAGGAATAAAGTTTGGAAAGGTTAATAAGATTCTTTGCCTACTACAAAAAAAGGCGTCTTTTCCACTCTCCGTTGAACAAACTGCTCTGTGATAGTGAAAGGTTCTACTCTGTCATTCAGGCTCCACTTCCCCTCCAGGCCTCTGACAAACCTGTAGTCACACTCAGTGGTCAATGACTAAGGCCAGAAACAGCCAGGGATGGAGACCTTAGGTGGGGAGTGAATGTGACAAGAACAGACTCCAGGAAGACAGCTCCTTTAATGAGGGAACAAAGGCTATTTTAACCTTTAGGGCAGGAGAAGGGGCTATAGGGTAAGTGAACATCATTGGCCAGGGTCAGGATGCCTCATTTGCATAAGGGGGATTCCAGGTACTGCTCACATGATCTTATAAGGGGAGAGGTACCTGGGTACTGGGCTACAGGACCTCCTTTAATGAGGCAAAGGTCGGGGCACAGGGCTATGTGTGCTGCGACAGGCAGGCCTAGGGCAGGGTCCAGGGATCGATCCTATTCCTGCCATTCACAAGATTTCTGAGGTTTGAGCCTGACTCAACCCCACTATTGCTCAGGATAGGTTCCCTACAGCTCCATGGCCCCCCAGCCCCACGGTTCTTAGGCACAAGGCACTGTAGTGGCACAGAAGGTAAAGAACCTGGACTGCCAAGGCTGACCACAGAAACCTTCCCTCAGGCTCTCAGACAGCAGGAGCAAGTCCATGGATACTGACCACTAGGGTTCCGAGGCTGCTGCATTAGCTGCTGGCTGTCCCACACTGAAGTGGGAGAGACAGCACAGCCTGGACTGAAGTGATTGATGGCTCAGTGGTTAGGAGCACACACTGTCCCTGCAGAGGACCTAAGCCTAGATCCCAGCACCCACAGCAGGCAACTCCCCTCTTCTGGCCTCTGTAGGTACCTGCACTCACGTGCACAGACAGCACACACGAACACATAATTAAGAACAGTTTTAAAAAGATGAGCCGTACTTGTTACAAAACTCTAAAAGCACGTGTCATGCAGGACAAATGCTTCCTAAACTCACATGCGACAACACTGAGCCCCTATGTGGTCTGTCCGGGTAGAAAGGCTGGACAAGAGAAGGGCTGGCGCTCTGTGGGTGCGGCTCGCAGCTGCAGGCGGTTGGCGGCAGAGCAGCGGGTGGGGTGGAGGCGCTGAGGAACAGGGCCATCTGTCCCGCCTCTTCTGGATCCCGCCTCCCACCGCTGCACACTGGCCTCCCTCCTGGGCCTTGGTCCTTCCTTTCTGAGCACCATTTGCTCCCCATCAGCTCCTTCTCTGTTGCTGGTATTTTCATCCCTCTTTTTATTTAATTTATTTTATTATTTTTAATATCTATGCTTTAATCAGATTAGTTTCATGAACAAATAAAATAACACATTAGAGAAAAAAGGCCTTAAACATAGCTGTATTTATATCCCACAATTTGCTCAAATACTGGTTTTCTTATAAACTTTCTACAGGATGTTTTTAAACAAATTCTTCACATCTCACGACGACTCCGTATGTTGACTCCGTACTTACGGAATTTCAGGGAGATAGTTCTGTTTCTAATAGCTTAATCTGTACTAATGGGGTGGCACGTGTCACACGCGTCCATGCGGGGTTCTAACACGACACTGAGTGACTTTTCTGACGGGGACCGTCCCTCCGATGCTGATGGTAGTGCATCTGAAAGAAGGGACTGCAGACCTGGGTCACTGCTCTCTGCGTCCTCCAGTTCTTCTGTTATCTTCCCAGTTAATGTGGAATCTTGTGACTCTGGGGTTAGAAGCCAAAATATTCCTTTGATGCTTAGAAAAGTCTGGCTTTACTGATGGGTTTTCAGTATATTCATTATTTACACAGTAGCCAACTCTAATAAATTCTTGGCCTCGGTAGGTGCCAGTAATCAGTACAGCTGCTACCCGCACTGCGCCTGCATCTGGGATGAGCCCCGCATGCGGTGCGTCAGCCGGAAACGCAAACACACGCCTTCCTGCAGGAACAGGACCCACTAAAACAGACTCTAAACTTGATTGTATTCCTCACTTTCAGCAGAGCCCACGTAGATGATTTTCCACTCCAAGTCTTCAGCCAGGTCCTCAATGCACTCGAAGGTGATCTCGAACTGGAAGGGCTTGTAGGAAGGCGCCGGGCTACCCAGCACTACACTGTTCACCTGAACCTTCGCCATCGTTCGAAGAAAACAAACAATGCGGCCCGGGCTCGCGGCTCCACCGAGTCCCGCGCGCGGCCGCTCTGAGAGCGCAGACTCCCGCCCCGGCGTTGTGCAGCTGCGACTTGAGAAACGTTTTTTCCTTTTAATTTACACAGCAGCACTCCACAGTATTTGCAGCTTTCCCATCTCACTAAACCACGGCCCATTCTGCTCTGCTAACTAGCAGCGTTGCCGCGATTGGCTGCTTCGTCTCTCCTTTTAAAAGATGTCTGTACTTGTTTGGGATGCCCAGGAGCATTGAAAGATTGGATATGATTTTGACTTTCTGCCGCAAACAATAGAAGAGAAGACTGGAGGCCAATGGATTAAAAATTCACATTAAGCTGGGTATGGTTGAGGCACGCCTTTAATCCCAGCACTCAGGAGCAGAGGCAGGTAGATCTCTGTGCGTTTGAGGACAGCCTGGTCTACAAAGGGAGTTCCAGGACATCCAGGACCAGAACACAAAGAAGCCCTGTCTTAAAAAACAAAAACAAACAAACAAACAAAACAAAACTAAATAAGGGCTGGAGAGATGGCTCAGTGGTTAAGAGCACTGACTGCTCTTCCTGAGGTCCTGAGTTCAGTTCCCAGCAACCACATAGTGGCTCGCAACCATCTGTAATGGGATTCGATGCAGTCTTCTGGTGTGTCTGAAGACAGCTACAGTGTACTCATATACATAAAATAAATACACCTTTAAGAATATTTTTTTTTTGTTTTGGTTCTTTTTTTCGGAGCTGGGGACCGAACCCAGGGCCTTGCGCTTCCTAGGCAAGCGCTCTACCACTGAGCTAAATCCCCAACCCCAAGAATATTTTTAAAAACCTAAATAAATAGTAAATAAAATAAAAATAAAATTAATTAAAAATAAATCAAATTGCACATTAAGTTTACCCAGCCTCAAAAACAATCTTGTTCAAAGCGACAAAGAACTTGAACGATCACTTATGTAATCTGGAGACAATGATTCCCAAGGATACGAGAAGGCCCTTGGTACCACTGTCCCTCAGGTCATCTGAAATAACACGGGTTCTTACAGTCACAACAGTAGCAACGCCAGGAAGAATAATGTTGGAAGAATAATGTGATAAGACAGAAGGCCAGGTGATTCAGTGACTGTGGAAAATGGTTGGGCAGTTAAACAATTACCACAGGAGTCAGCAATTGGGCTCCCTCCCACCTATACGGGAAGACAATCTGGGGCCCGGATGTGGTGGTGCGTGCCTTTAGTTCCAGCACTCTGGAGACAGGCAGGTAAGCAGATAGGCAAATCTCTATGAGTCTGAGGCCAGCCTGGCCTACATAGCAAGTTTCAGGATAGCCAGGGCTACATAGAGAGACCCTGCCTTAAAAAGATGATCTGAAACTGTTTTCAATTTTGAAGAAAGTCCTGTAAAAATGAACTCGTGGGATCAACAAGATGGGTCAGGAGTTGACGGTTCTCGCCACCAAGTCTGGCAGCCCGAATTTGATCTCCAGAGCCCATATGACAGAAAGAAGGAACTGGCTTACACACATGCACACACATGTGCACACACACACACACACACACATACACACACACACTCTGTATTAAATATGTGCCTTATAGGACTTTTATTATTCACTACAGAGGATGCAGGCCAGATGACTACCATCCGGGCAGTTGGGAGGCTGAGTTGGAGGAATGCTGAGCGTGAGGCTGCACGGTGAGACCACACCATGACAAGCCAAGAACTGCGTATCAGTGCAGCGGGCAACAACCTGCCCTAGCATTTGCAAGGCCTTGGGTTTGATTCTAGCACCACAAAACAAAACAGCACAAAAAAGCCCCAAATGTTTATCAGTTCCATTAATGGATAAGCAAATTAGGGCATATGGAATGCTAAGAGAGTGGAAGATACTTCAGTAAGGAGAAGAACAGTAAGGAAGTTATTCATGCTTCAACATAAAGTTCAGGTCTAGGCGCTACAGGGAAAAGAAGACAAGTAGGAAAGTTCCTATATGGTTCAGGATACACAGAGTACACAAGCCCATGGAGACAGAAGGCGGTCTCCTCTGGGCTGGGAGAGACTAAGTGCTGTGCTTCTTTTAGGGGAGGTGAGAATGTTCTGGAAGGAGATAGAAGTGATGGGTAGACAGCACTGTAAGTGTAAAGTCATTGAACTATACGCTTCCTAATGCTAACTTTACAGTAAGTGCATTACGTTCATTTGGGGACAATATTTTGGAGTCTGGAGAGGTGACTCAGTGGCACTCTCAGAACTCATACTGCCCACGTCCAGCACACTCTGTGTTACTCCAGCTCTGAGAGGCCGAGGAGGGGATGGGACCACTGGGCTTCCTAGCTTCCTGTCTAACTGAGCCCTAGGCTCAGGGAGAAACCTTCCTCACGGGAGCAGAAGGAGAGGGACAGAGCACGGCTGGTGGCCTCTTCTGGTTCTTTCCACACACTGTGCACACACTGACACATGCACATACAAACAATAAATTAATAAAAATTCTACCCTGTAGGAGAGATCTGAGAAGTATGCAGGCCTCTATTCAAGCCACGTGCTTCCAGAAAGTTATATCACAAAAGGTTAGAAATGAAAAATAAGCCTGCCCACAGGCACAGCATAGACCAGATTCCATGGAAATATGTCACGAGGCATTTCATACATAGCTTGTAGAAATGGGTAGACACAGTGTTTGAAGACAGCAGTCACAAAACTACAAACCGCTGACTCTGGCGGGGCATCCGAGCAGACACGATGACTCTGAACGGTATTTTATCACGTCATTACATTAAGGAGGAGAGGTCACTGTCAGCGCATAAAGGGCGTTTGATGACAGTTAACTCTGACAGAATTCCTGGCAACGGATAGGAGTACAGAGGACTATTACACATTGGAAAACGAACCGGACCTAAATCCGAAGATAAAGTCAACAGTCGGCTGGGAGCTATTTCATCCCACTATGAAACGAGGGCTTCCGATAGTGCCATTCCTGTCTAGTTCCTGACGACTACGAGCAAGGAAAAGTGTAAACACATACAGCACGGTTAGTGTACACACACTGATCTGTGTACGACTCAGATCTGGGGATGCGATCCATTTGGATGTAAACCATGTAATATCTAATTTTGTTACCAAAAAAATACATTATTTTCTGTGAGTAAAATGTTTTTAAAAACTATTTAAGATTTTATGTCTATCATGTTTAACTTGGTTTCTATGTATATTTTATTATAAGAAAGATGACATTATTCTAAAATTATATATGTATATAATTTATGCATATATTTAAATGTACTATCAGGAATATTTCACTTATTTATTTGTTTTTTTTCTTTATTTATTTTTGGTTTTTTTGGAGACACGGTATCTAATGCAATACTGCTCACAATACAGAAAACTCAGAATGGAGAGGGTGAGAGATCAGGCGTGACACGAAAGTGGGAGGAGGCTCCTGGGGTGCAGGGACAAGTGAGAGGGCGGAGGAGTGAGAAGTACCAGGAGAAACTGAAATTGAAAAATGCTGTGCTAAAACCCAATTCTTTTTAAGGTAATTAAAAAGAATCAATGTTTATTAAAATAAGGACAAGAAGATTTTGCTTTTAAAAAAAGTAATGACGTTCTGTAGGAGGGTAAGTGGTTATAGTTCAGAAAAAAGGTGAAATACAGAACCAGGTTGTAGAAAAATGGTTAAGTTGGATTTCTTTAGTATAAAACAAAAAATACTGGGGCCTATTGGATGGCTCACCAGGTAAAGGCTGCCTATTGATGGCTCACTGGGTAAAGGCTGCCTATTGGATGGCTCACTGGGTAAAGGCTGTCTATTGGATGGCTCACCGGTAAAGGCTGCCTATTGGATGGCTAACTGGGTAAAGGCTGCCTATTGGATGGCTCACTGGGTAAAGGCTGCCTATTGGATGGCTCACTGGGTAAAGGCTGCCTATTGGATGGCTCACTGGGTAAAGGCTGCCTATTAGATGGCTCACTGGGTAAAGGCTGACTATTAGATGGCTCACTGGGTAAAGGCTGCCTATTGATGGCTCACTGGGTAAAGGCTGCCTATTGATGGCTCACTGGGTAAAGGCTGACTATTAGATGGCTCACTGGGTAAAGGCTGACTATTAGATGGCTCACCAGGTAAAAGCATCCTATTGGATGGCTCACCGGTAAAGGCTGCCTATTGGATGGCTCACTAGGTAAAGGCTGACAAGCCTGACTGACGACAGAGTTCAGAGTTTTGTGGTTCGCTGGGGCAAAGGCTGGGACTTTGGCTGTTCATGTGAGTGAGGGAGACCTAGGATGAAAGCTCTCACGTCTCCATCGAGGTTCCAAACTCCAGGGCATCGAAGCACGTGAGATGGCACATGGGTATAGGTAAATGGAGTCACGATGAAGGATCGACCTATGCGGCCTCTGTTGTGACTACTCAAGCTGCCATGTTAGTGTGAAAGCAGCAAAAACAAACAAAACAAAACAAAAATCCCTAAACCATTGAGAGGCTCCGAAAGCCCAGGAGAAAGGCTGGTTGGCGAGTCTCTGGAGTGTGAGCTGACTCGGGGAGATGTCCCCTGGGCACCACACACATCTGTGGATTTCACAGGCCCACTCCACCCTCACCCAGTAAATGAAAGTTAAGAAAGGCCCTGGCATGTGAAGGTGGGACGAAGGAAAACCTGCATCAGCCAACAGAGCTCAGCCTGTGTGCGCTCTGCTCTGTCATGGCGGCTGTGTGCGCTGGTGGTGAAATTTAGTTGAAAATGCTGGAGAGGAGCCATGCAGATTAGTCTCCAAACAAGTAAACACTTGGGGAGACAGGCAGAAGTTGGCATAGCCAGGACGCGCCACAGCCACCCAGCACCAGAGTTCGGAGCTGTCAGTGTGCTCGCTCGCGGTTCCCTTTCCCCTTCTCTATCCTGATGCAAATGCTCGGATGTTATGCAGACATCCTTTAGCCGCCAACATCTCAGTGTGACTCCTTCTAAACGGTGTACAATCCCAACGACAGCCTCACTATCACACCCAAAGTTACCAACAATCCTGGGGGTACGGACCGTCCCAGTGTTCTTTTTCAGAGGTTATTTACTGTGTGTGTGTGTGTGTGTGTGTGTGTACCTGTGTGCACACCCACAGGCCACTGGGCCAGTGTGGGGTTAGGACGGCTTCTCGGACTCAGCTCTTTTCCTCCACCCTTTCTGCTGTGGAGATGGAACTCAGGTAAGGGAAGCACGTGCCTGTGAGCCTGACCTGACTGTTTCAATAACACATGTTATTTCATTCATTTGTATACACCGTTGCTGTCCTCAGACACACCAGAAGAGGGCATCAGATCCCATTACAGATGGTTGTGAGCCACCATGTGGTTGCTGGGATTTGAACTCAGGACCTCTGGAAGAGCAGTCAGTGCTCTTAACCATTGAGCCAACTCTCCAG
Source organism: Rattus rattus (assembly GCF_011064425.1). Lineage (NCBI taxonomy): Eukaryota > Metazoa > Chordata > Mammalia > Rodentia > Muridae > Rattus > Rattus rattus. The sequence goes on along the minus strand of NC_046164.1, from coordinate 10,193,098 downwards.
CTCCCCTGACTCTTTAATAATTTTTAAAAGAAATGATTAAATAAACCATTTAAAGAAAATCACTGAATGCACTGGTGTGACTCTCTCCCCTGCTTGGTTTGTGGTTCTGTTTTGCAAGATTACACTGGGGCAGCTTGTGGTGTAGTTGATCCTTTGTAAAAGTTTCTCACTTTTTTCTTTCTGGCTGCAGAGACTTGTCTCACAATAGCCTTGTGTGTCTTTGCCTAGAGCAGGCTGTCCCTAGGGCAGCAATACTGTGTGTGGCTTTCCTCACTGGAGCCCCACATACACGCAGATCACTTACAGTTGCCTGGGGGTCACCAGCCTCTTCCGTGAGGATTCTCACTGTTTCTGTTTCTTTTTCTAGAATTGTGTCGATGTTTCTTAACATAATACTTTTGACGTCAGACACTTGACTCTTCACTGTCGACAGCACCACGCGACTTCGATTTTTATTGTATTCCATCTACACAGAAGGGAAATAGAACAGAAACTTAAATCGTATTAATGACACACAGCTGTCAAGGGCACATCTCACTTTCATAAAGGATCAACTACATCACAAGCTGTCCTAGTCTAATCTTGCAAAACAGAACCACAAACCAAGCAGGAGAGAGAGTCACACCAGTGCATTCAGTGATTTTCTTTAAATGGTTTATTTAATCATTAAAAAAATCCCCAGACTTTACTTTTAGAGACATTTTATGTTTACTGTAAAAGACAACGTCCTGGCTGCCCCCTTGTTACCACACAGCATGGAGTGGAACATTTGTTACGGCTGATACCCCCAGTGCTGTTCTCATCCACGCTGTGAAGAGGATGCGGATACCCTCAGGCAGTTTTAGACACACCAACCTCACTTCTTGCCCTTGGAGAGAAGCTGGAAATGTCTTCTGATCAGGCTGAAGGGCAGAAAGGCTGTGTGTGCTGTGGGCTTTGTTTCCTTGTCTGGTTTCTTGTTATCTATTTCTTCGGCTGCCCTGACAGTATATGTGGGGTACATCCCCAACGCCACTCCGGATGCCTGGGATGGAGAGGCACAGGCCACCTTGTGTGCCAACTATACTGACCAGCTCACCCCACACACCTCAATCAAAACAAACTCATAAAGGAAGAACAAACGCATGGCTCATTATTCCTAGACAGGGCCATCAGTGGCAGCCCCTGCAGTCTAAGAGCTCCTTGTTCCCTTTCTTGTGGCCTCCCTCCTCAGTCTCTCGCCTCAACTTGCCACAAGCTCCTCTCTAAAGCTCGCCCTCCTGTTTACTACCCATTGGATTCATTCTTCAGCTGTGGAAGGCTAACAACCAGGAAGACATGGCCTGGGGTGGATTTGGTGGCTGTTGATCCCCTCAGATCCAGAACATAACCCCAAGTCATGTTCACCAGAGGCAAGAAAGCCTCAGTTTGCTTTCAGTGACCCCTACTTTCATCCACATCAATCAGTCCAATTACTTTAAAAATAATTAAAAATATATTTAAAAATCATTTTATGTGTGTTTTGCCTGCATTTATGTGTGTGTACTGTGCTTATATGTGTAGTGTGTGTATGTTTGTGTGTGTGTTGCATGTGTGTGTACACATGTGTGTGTACTGTGCTTATATGTGTAGTGTGTGTATGTTTGTGTGTGTGTTGCATGTGTGTGTACACATGTATGTGTACCTAGTACCACTGGAGACCAGAAGAGAACACTGGATGCTCTGGAAGGAACTCGAGTCCTGGACAATTTTAAGCTGCCACATGGGTGCTGAGAACTGAACCTGAGTCCTGTGCAGGGTCAGGTGCACTTAAGTGCCGAGCTGTGCCTCCAGCCCACACCTCCATTGCTAAAGCGTCTTTTATGGCCAGTCAGACACACCTCTGACTGCCTTCTTGGTTTAATTATTAGGTCCCCGGATGGTGGAAACCTCTGCTGCTCCTTCTAACGGTGTAACAGTGTGACGATTCCTGGAGTGCCGCACAGTCTCACTCTTTAATACGTATTTTAGGTTCTTCTGTCATCATTTCTTTTCTCTTATTTCCATCAACAACTTACCTGGCTTTTACCTGACATTTTCAAATCGCCATGGCAACATGAAATATCCCAAAACAAGACTTCAGAAAATCATTACTGATTTTGCATAGGAGAAATTTTGGAACAGACAAGTCTGTAACTGAGATGTCATTTCACAGCTTTCTTATTTTCTTTAATCTTTATGTCACTTACATGCCAGCTTCTTTGGCCTATACAAGAACATCTAACACTGACATTAACGACTGGACCCCAAGCTACCTTTGTTTGGCTGCCAAGTCTCCCATCTTCACTGCTTTTAATAGCTAAGAGCCTGACTGCTTTTCTCCCCTCCAGTGCATTGCTGTCGCTGTTTGCTCTCACACAGCACAGACAGGTCCCTGGGAGAAGGACTCCTGTCCCTGTCCCCACTGAGATGTCACTGCTGTCTGCCAGGATTACGTGGTGCTGAGGTTGACTCATTACATTTGCTAGCAGAGAAATGCCTTGCTTTCTTTTCGCCTTTATTTGAGTTTTGTTTTTAAATTGCTGTTTTGGGCTGGCACACAAAGTTGGCTTCATCATAGTATCTTCATACATGTGTGCTATTATACTCTGTTATCCACTCATTCATTCATTCACTCACTCATTCATTCACTATTATTCCTTACTCACCTCCTCCTTCATTAGCCTCTCATCTCCTCGCTCCACCTCCAGCTAATTCCCTTCTTCCTCCTGCATTCTATGCCCTCTGTTTCTGCCTTGATTTCCTATTACTACATGTATGTAATACCCTTTCTATACCCTCCTCCAGTAAGGTATTTTCCTCCCCATCCACAGTTCCCTGTCTAGTGTCATGACTACAAACACATGTATGTAAATAGGTCACTTATTTAAGATTTTTAAAGTTTTAAATTACATTCCCTCTTTTTCCTTTTTCATTATATGAGAACATGCACCCTGGCACACATATGGGAGTCAGAGGGAAACTTGTAGGTTGCTTTTCTCCTCCTACTGTGTAAGTTCTGGACTGAATGTGGGTTTCTCACCTGCTGTCAGGTGCCTTTATCAGCTGAGCTACCTCACCGAGATCTGATGTTTCAATATAAGCACACAGAGCAATAAAACTTCCCTCTTAGAACTGCCTTAGCTAGGGCTTAGAGTTTGGTTCACTGGGCAAGTGCTCGTCTAGTACGTACAAGGCCCAGCACTGATAAACAGGAATTTAAAATATTAAAAGACCTATCAGCGATATCTCAAAGATTCTGTTAAGTATGCTTTCTTTTTTATTTTTCCTAAGACCTTTAGGATTCCCTTTGTGAGTTCAGTGACACAGTGGTCATCCAGGAGCTTCAGCATCCTTGTCTCCTGCTGTCCCTATAGATCTTCTTGTTACTGATTTCTAGTTCATTACCTGACAGCTGGAGAGTGGTGTGCGTCAGGGAAGGGTTCAGTGTTGGATGTGCTCTGTTTGTTGGGTGGAATGTTCTGTACTCTTCTTTTTTTTTTGGTTCTTTTTTTCGGAGCTGGGGACCGAACCCAGGGCCTTGCGCTTCCTAGGTAAGCGCTCTACCACTGAGCTAAATCCCCAGCCCCATGTTCTGTACACTTCTATTAATGCTATTGATCTATGGTGCAGATCAACCTGAGGCTTCTTTGCCAGTGTATATGTTGGATGACCTATCTAGGGGTAAGAGTCATTACTGTTATATTATATCCATCAGTATTTGCTTTATAAAGCTTGGACTCCCAACACTTAGTGCACAGATAATTGTGTCGTCTGATGATGAGTCGCCCTCCTTGTTAATATGCAGTGGTCTTACTTCTGCTTAATTTTGCTCTGAGGTCTGCTTTATCAGGACAGCTAGGCCAGTTTGTTTTAAATTTCCTTTTGCCTGACAGATTGTTTTCTACCCATTGCCTTTCAGCTGTGTCTTTCCCAGTGAGGTACATTTCCTGGAGACAACAGAGTTGGATATGGTTTTTAAATCTTTCAGGCAATCTAAACAGAAACAATTTACATTTAAGGTTATTACTGAGAGATGTCTACTAATTCCAGTGATGACTTTAGTGCTGCTGCTGCTGCTGCTGCTGCTGCTGCTGCTGCTTCTTCTTCTTCTTCTTCTTCTTCTTCTTCTTCTTCTTCTTCTTCTTCTTCTTCTTCTTCTTCTTCTTCTTCTTCTTCTTCTTCTTCTTCTTCTTCTCTTCTTCCTCTCCTCCTCTCCTCCTCCTCCTCTTCCCCCCTTCCTACCTTCTCCTCCTCTTTTTGAGACAGGGTCTCACTCTTGGTGCGGCCCTGGATGACCTGGTTCTCACTTTGTAGTCTAGGCTGGTCTCAAACTCAAAATCGATCTACCTGCTATTGTTTCTTCTTTATGCTTTCCCCTATTAGTGCACTGTTTTAGACATGTTAAGAGTCTTCCTAACTTTCCTTTGTTCTCTATTCCTCTCATGGAATTTATTTTTCCCTGTGTTCTCACGACTGACTGTTTCCCTCTGTGTAGTATTTACTTAAGTATCTTCTGTTAGCTTGCTGTTTGTGCTTTTCTTGAAATGTCTTTATTTCCATGTCAATTTAAGATGGTATATTTAAATTTGTAATTTTTAGTTATTTTTCTTCGAGTTAGGGTCTTTCTATCTAGCTCTTGCTGGCCTGGGACTTACTATGTAAGCCAAGCTGACTTCAAACACAGAGAGATTTGCCTGCCTTTGCCTCCAGAGCAGTGGATTAGAGATGTGTGCCACCATACCCTGCTTAAAAGATACTATTTATGGATATAATAATCTTGATTGGAAGATATTTCCTTTCATAACTTGAAATATATCAGCCCATGTTTTGTAGCTTTGAGGACTGTTAATGAGAGCAGATGTGACTCTGATTTTCTGCCTTTGTAGCAGTTTGTGTTTTGCTTTAAGCTTTTATCTTTTCAAGCGTTTATAGCCTTTAAACTTATTTCTTTGTTTTGTATTTTTGACATCTTGACTATGAAATGTGGTGAGAGTCTTTTCTGGTTATGTCTTGTTAGGGTTCTACATGCTTCTTGTTTTTGACTGTCTCTGTTTACATTTGGGGAAATTTCTGCTAAAATCTCATTGAGCGGATTTTCTATGTTTTTAGTGTTTATTTTGGTTCCTTATACCTCATGGATTGCTTTAAAAAACAATGCTATTACATTTATTTATTGTATATGTATGCCCACACATGCACATCATAGCACACATGTGGAGAGCAGAGTAAAATTTGCAGGACTCAGTTCTCTCCTACCACGTGGGTGCTGGGGACCGACTCAGGCTTGGCAGCCAGTGCCTAGACTTGCTGAGCCCTCTCGCCAGCCCTGGGTTGAGTTCTTGATTGGACTTAGAGCTCTCGGAAGGCTGTGGTTGTTTGTTTGTTTTTTCCTTACTAATGTTTGATGTAATTCATCAGCTTGCTCCCCCACCCCAAATGTCTTTTCTTCTGCTTGGTCAAGTATATAGGAGGTACTTTTGTCACTGTTTTTATTTAATTTATTGAGTTTTTCATTTCTAAAATTTCTATTTTTCCTCAAAATACTAATTTTCTTGCTCAGTTTTATTTCATGTTGCTTTCTTAGCATTTTCCTTCTGTGATGTTTACTGTCCTCCTTGGGCCTGGACTTGGCTCATCTGCTTGTGGTAGGTCATTTATCACTTGTTTTAAAGCAGAGTGTGTTCACCTCAGTGTCTCTGGATGCAGTACGTGAAGATCTCCCAGGATCTTTGGATCTTTGCCTCACTTTCTCCTGTCTCTGTTATTATTGCATCTGTTGGTCTGAATTCTTTCTTAGTTTCTTTTTTCTGCTGCTTGGATAGAACGCTTCATCAAAAGCAACTTTGGGACGGAAGGTGTCATTGAGATGCTGTCTGTCATGGGGAGAAGTCAAGGTGCAGGCGCTGGTCACACAGTCAAGCAGTAGAGAGCATGTCCATGCTCAGTTCACTATTCCACTTTATACAGTCTGGGATCGCCTGCCCAGGGAATGAATGGACTTGCTGAAAATCAAGCTGGGTCTTCCACATCAATGAGTAATCAAGGTGTCCCTCAGGCATGTCCACAGGCCCATCTCCCAGGGGCTCTAGAATTTGTCTAGCTGACAACAGTACTGATTCCTTCTCCTCCTAAGGAACAGCTTACTTCTGAAGCTCAACCGCCAGTCTTCTGATTAGCAGTGAGTCAAGCCACGGAAACTGTAGAAACACACTTGACGTCAGTTATAGTACATTAATATGTGAGCATAAAACTCAAAGTGGTAAAATGGAAACTGAGGTTAAAAACTCTCTAGGGTCAGCATGGAAGTAGCAAAGGGATGAGAGAGAGGAAGGAGACAGGGAAAGTGGATATGGAGGAGCAGCAAAGCTATGTGGATGGAAGGAAGAGGCAGGGGTGTGGGAAGTACTGTACGGAGAGGAAGAAAAAACGAGATAGGAAGAAGAGAAAAAAGAAACACAAGGAAAACTTTTCAACAATGAAAACATTCAAAACAAAAATTAGATACCTGTAAGAGGTAAAATAAGAGATTAACAACAATAGAGTAAAATCTAGCAAATCAACATATGACTAAATGTGTGTGTATGTGTGTGTGTGTGTGTGTGTGTGTGTGTGTGTGTGTGTGTGTGTAGTGGGCAGGGCCAAGGAGGGAACACACAGGGGACAAAAGCAAATAGAAACCAAATAAAATTTAAATGTTTCTCCCCAAAAAAGAATATGCACAAACAAAATTAGATGAATATACATAGGAGACTAAGTAATGAATAAATATAAAAATAAAATCTACAAAGGTATTCAACATTTTTTTAAATTTTACTTTTCTTGGATATTTTATGTATTTACATTTCAAATGTTATCCCCTTCCCCCCTCTCCCATTCTTCCTCCTCGCTCCCAGGATTCTATGAGGAGACTTCCATTCCCACCCCACCCACTCCAACCTCAAAACCCTGGCATTTCCCTACATTGGGGAAAGGAGCCTTCACAGGACCAAGGGCTTTTCCTCCCATTGATGCTGGACAATGCCATCCTCTGCTACATATGTAGTTGGAGTCATGGGTCCCTCCATGTGTACTCGTTGACTGGTGGTTTAGTCCCTTGGAGCTCTGGTGGGGTCGGGTTGGTTGATATTGTTGTTCTTCCTGTGGGGCTGCAAACCCTTCAGCTCCTGATGTTCAACAGGAGTCATCAGGGGACATCTGAGAACAGATGTCACTTACACCTGCCACAATGGCTAAGATCAATAAAACAAGTGACAGCTCGTGCTGGGGATGATGTGGAGTAAGGGAAACACTCATTCATTGCTTGTGAGAGGGAAAATTTGTTCAGCTACTATGGAAATCAGTGCGGAGGTTCCTCAGGAGGCTGGGAATAAATCTACCTTGAGAGCCCGCTGTACCAGTCTTGGTACATACCCCAAAGAGTCTACAACAGACACACTGCTCAATGATGCTCACTGTTGCTATATTCATGATAGTTAGAAATCAGAAACGATCTAGATGTCCCTCAGTAGATGAATGGATAAAAGGTACATCGTCTATAAAGGAATACTATTCAGCTGCTAAAAAGGAAGCCATGAAATTTGAAGATTTAAAAAAAAAAAGAAATTTGCAGGTAAATGGATGTAGCTAGGGGTAAAAATCACCCTGTGAGATAATCCAGACTCAGAAAGAGAAATAATATGCATGTTTTTATTCACTTACATATACACGTTAGCTGTAACGTCTCCAATGAGCAGGGTACAGTCCCTGTAACCACAGAGACTAGTTATGGAGTGAGGACAGAGAAGTCTCCCTAGGAAGGAGACACTAGATAGTTACAGATGGAGGGGGAACCTGGGATGAGAGGATTAGATGGTGACAGGGAGTGTGATATGGGGATGGGAAGGTCAGCTATAACTAAAGGTCATGTGAGGGGTTGTATGGAAACCCAATGCAGCAGGATCTCCTTAAAATACACACATATATGAAGAAGTCAGTTGGGGTCACCCACGTTTTAGCTGGGGAGGGGTGCCTCTCAAGTGCACTGGGAGTGTGGCCAGCAAGCACAACACCGCAGTGGCAGGGAGAACCTGCCGGCCCCCTCTCAAGGCCTCATGAGACTATCACCATGCTGGTGGAATGCAGCAGTAGGTATCACGCACACCCCGGGACCTTCGGGACCGCGGACGGCTGCCTCCAGCACCAGCTCTGGCCCAGGAATATCAAGTTTCAGGGTAATTTCTGCGATGAGATCTGCTCCTGACCATGAGACCTAGCCTCCTGCCTCCTGTGCTCTCGGTCAGTGCTTAACCCTCCTCTTCCCCACAGCTGCCTCCGTGGGCTTTGCCTCAGGCAGAGGACATGGAGGGTCAAGCTGAAGCTCCCCATCTTGTTCCCGTTTCCCGATCCTAGGCCCTCATGGTAGCTCACTTTAGACAGTTGATTTTCTCAAGGTGTTGCACAGCCGCTGTCCCACGAAGCACACGGTGTGTCCGAATGGGAATACTCTGCTGCTAATTCCTTGCCAGGGTTCCTCCTGCCCCTCTACATGCCATGGCTGGAACAAAGGTCGGTGAGGCCGTGGGCACTCCTGACTGCCCGTCCTCACCTGGCTTACCTTCCCTGTGTCCTCGTGTGTTCTCCGTTCCTTTCCGGTATCTCTGACTTCCTTCCTGGCTTTTTGTTCTTTATAACTTTCTTTGGGATGAAGTCCATTTCCCTATTTTGAGCCTCCTTTCACTGGCTCACAGAGAATCAGCCTCTAGTCTGCCATGTTACGAGGGAGCCCTTACATGGCTTTTTTGTGGCTTGATAGCTCACGTGTGAATAACAGCTGTCTGTCTGGATGCTCCATGGAGTAGTTTCCCAGTCATCTCTGAAGGGCGTCTTGATTGTTTCCACTTTATGCAATTATAAATAGAACCGATGGAAACATCCGCATGTAGGTTTTTGTGTAGTGATGTTTTCAAGTTGTTTGGTAAAATGTCAGGGAGGATTGTTTATTTTCTTAATTATATTTATTTGTTAGTTTCTTCAGGCGAGCATGCTCTATAGCCTGAGTGTGGCAGTCAGAAGACAACCTCCAGGAGTCGACGTTCTCATCTGTGGTGTAGACCTCGGGGAACAGACCTCAGGGCCTCAGCTTGGTGGCAGTTGTCTCTTATCCGCTGAGCCCTCACTAACTTCAAGGTTGGAAGTCTTTTCACTCGTGTGCGTGTGCACTCCGTGACTATATGCAGTTGGTGTGTGGGAGTGCATGGAGACCAGAAGGAGCCTTTGGGTCCCCTGGAGTGGAGTTGCAGGTGGTTCTGTGTCACCCAATATAGACACGGGGATTGACCTCAGATCTCTGGAAGGGCAGTCAGCCCCCCTAGCCACTGAGCCATCTCCAGCCCCTGAATGTTTGGTTTTTAAAGAAAGAGCCAAACTTTGTATGGATCTGGCTGTCCTTGCATCCCACCAGCCTGTCGCATTGCTCGCCTGTCGCATTGCTCCACATCTTTGCTAGCACTTGGTAACGTCGGTATTTAAATGCTTTCAGGCACTGTCTAGTAGCAGTCCCGTGTTGCAACTTACTGATGAAGTGTGGACTGCAGGTTCTCAGCTCAGCTTCTGCTGAGTTCTTCTGCTCATTCAGTTGCTTCTTACTGCTGAGTTCTTTTTATATTTTGAAGATTTATCTATTTTTATTATTTTATTTAAAAAATATATTTTAAATATTTATTTATATTGTTTTATGAACATGCATGCTTTGCCTGTTTGGGCTGTATGTGTACCACATGGATGCCTAGTATTCTCGGAGATGAGAGAGTGTGCAGGATCCCTTGGAACTAGGGTTCCTGACAGTTGTAATCCACTGTGTGGTGCTGGGAACCGAACCCAAGTCCTCTGCACAAGCCACCTCGAGCCATCTCTCCGACTCCCTTAGAACATCTATGTGTATGTGTGTGGGGAGCAGAGGGGGCCTCAGACCTGTGGGAACCAGCAAAGCCTTCCTGTGGTCCAAGGGTGAGCATGTACAGGTGGTGAGCCACTGTTAGATACCGCAGCTTCCTCCTCCTTACGATTACTAACACGGTCTACAGTACCTCTTACTGACATCAGCCGCCGCCGCCTCCTCCTCCCCCTCTCCCTTCTCCTCTCCCTCCTCCTCCCCCCTCCTCCCCCTCCTCCTCCTGGGAACCTCACTGAGGTTCTGGGCTGTTGCTTAGTTGGTGCCACTCCATCGAGAAAGTATGGCCCACCTGATCCCAGCTTTCCTGTAAGCCCTTCTGTGTCTGTCCTTTCTCTACTCCTTATCCTCCAGTCAGGTCTCCAAAGCCAAGCTGATACATGTCTACTTATGCAGGTTTTCTTCTTTTTAAAGATTTGTTTATGTATTTTATGTATGTGAGTACACTGTAGCTGTCTTCAGACACACCAGAAGAGGGCATCAGATCCCATTACAGACGGTTGTGAGCCACCATGTGGTTGCTAGGAATTGAACTCAGGAGCAGTCAGTGCTTTTAACCACTGGGCCATCTCTCTAGCACTACTTGTTTTTTAAGATAGAGTTTCTCTCTGTGTAATTGCTAAATTTCTTTCATTTTTATAATTTTGTATAATGTTTTTTATATTCACTTTGTTAAATTTTACAAGCATTTACATTTTGGGTGCAAAGGTAAACGGTATTGTTCTTCGTTTTAAACCCCACTGCCTTGTTTCTAGCTGGCTTTAGAGTGTTTTGTACCTTGCTATAAATGCTTTTTGGTCAATTCTTTTTGATTTCTTGCACAATCGTGTCACCTGCGAACAAGGTCCATTTTAGATCTCCCTCCCAGTGTGCACGTCTCCTGCTTTTCTTTCCTGCCTCGTGCACTGGCTGTGACCCCGCTCCAGTGTTGGGAAGCAGTGGTGAGTGAGTGGGGCACTGGAGGTAGCTACAGTAGGACAACTGTCAAGAAGATGAAATCAAAATGCCTACAAGACGGAATTATGATTCTTTTTCTATGAAGGTGGAGTTAAGAACAAAGTCAAGGGTGGGGGAGGCTGATGAGAGAGGAATTATGGGAAGGGGTGGGGGAGGCTGATGAGAGAGGAATTATGGGAAGGGGTAGGGGAGGCTGAGGAGAGAGGAATTATGGGGAAAGGGTGGGGGAGGCTGATGAGAGAGGAATTATGGGAAGGGGTGGGGGAGGCTGAGGAGAGAGGAATTATGGGAAGGGGTGGGGAAGGAATATGATCAAAAGATACTGAATTCATGTATGGAATTGTTCAAAGAACTGACAAATATTATGTTAAAAATGGGTAGAGGAGATCTTTTAAAGGGCGAGAGCTTAGAAGTATAAAAGCAAGGGTCTGGCCATTCAAAATTTGAAATAAAGTTCTTTTTAAATATATATTTTGTAGTTTCAGTGGCACACACATGTGACCAAAGTTGTCTCACCTCTGCTCCACCCTCTCCCAGCGTGCTGTTGCTTCAGTGTTTCGACCAGGGAAGGCTTTACTGTTTTACTCTCCATGAGACGCCTCCAAACGGTACATACTGGAGTGGATGGACACATCTCTTTGGTTTCTAGAGTCTTCTTTATGCCTTGCATTTGTCATGGCTACTCTACTTTGCTAACCACACACTTACATGTTAGTTAATTGAGCACGCCAGCCTCTCTATTTCCAGGGAATCAATCAATCTCAATCAATCAATTAATCTCTCTCTCTCTCTCTCTCTCTCTCTCTCTCTCTCTCTCTTCCTCCTCTTCCTCTTCCTCCTCTTCTTCTTCCTCCTCCTTCTCCTCCTCCTCCCTCCCCAGAGTTTCGGGCTGGCCTCTGCCTCCAGAGTGCTGAGATTAAAGGCACACACAACCACGCCAGGCTGACCCAGGCTGATGGCCTCTTCTTTTAAGCTTAGGAACAACCAGTGGTGTCTGCTCTGGCAGTGTGCACTAAATTGGAATGATACAGAGATCAGCTTTTCTCTGAGCAACAGTGACAAAGACATTTGTGATTTGTTCCAATTTTAAAAATGAGGGGTCTGGAGAGAGCCTCAGTGGTTGGGTCAGTGCTCGCTGCTGCTGTAGAGGACCACGGTTCTGATCCCAGCATCTACACTGGGCAGCCTACAGCGGCCTCTAATTCCATTTATGGGATCCAGTGCCCTCTTCTGGTCTCCATGGACACTCCACTCATGTATATCCACGTATCATAAGTAAAAATAAATAATTTTTAAAAAAATGAAAGCAAAAAAAGAAAGAAAAAAACAAGAAAGAAAGACAAAGAAAACCCAGTGGTGTTAGGTGTTTCAGACCTGTTTTTTAAATGATTAAATTCCAAATCAGCTTTTTCCTTATTTCTGATTATGTATTTATGTTTTAAATAGAATATTTTTATCAATTCTTTGAGAATTCCATACAATATATTGATTGTATTCACTCTCTACTCCTCTCACATATGACTCCTACCTCCTCACCTGGCACACTTCACGATCCCTATTTTTGTACCCACTGGTACAGTTTGGCTGCCGTGGTGTGTGACCATTTACTGGATCAGTCCGCCCAACAGGAGCCACACCCTTACAGAAAAAAATAAAACTGACTATTCCTCTGATAGAGGCCACAGCTGTCCTAACATCTCAGTCAGGCTGGGCGCTCCAGACATTTAGTGATCATCATCATCAACAACAACAACCACCACCACCTAGGCCGGTTACTTTGCTCAGGACTGTAGAATTGTCTCAGCACTCCATCATTAATTAGCTGGACTAGACCCATGAGGAAAAGTGGAGCATAGCTAATTTAGCTGCGAATGTTGGCTCATGTGTGTGACCTCAGTGTGTAGGCCAAGGCAGGAGGACTGCCTGCCACAAACCTGAGGAAAGCCTGGGCTACAGAGCAAGACCCTGTCTCAAACAACACAAATAAACTAACTCCTACCCACCAAAAACACAAGAAAAAGGGAAAATACAACTTTTACCCACCAACCATTTGCTTCCTTTGCGGTAGAGGTCACATAGGCAGTCAGAGTATGTGCTTGCCCCTGTCCTGGCATGTGTGCTGTGAGGGCCGGGAGAGGCAGTGCTCATGTCTCCCAAGGCTGGCTGGGGAGAGGCACCCCACTCTGGCATCATCTAGGAACCCTGGAGTTGAACACGCTTATGCTGCCCTTGGTTTGTGAGTTATCCCATCACTGGCCAGTGGCAGCTGGCTGTTCAGTTGGCTCCTGTCTTTGGCTGGCTTTGATAGCATCTTTATTTCAGGCGTGGTCACGTGTCCTGTCCTGCCGTCAGATCACCCTCACACACTGGGTGGAGGACAGTTCAGACTGTCACCCTCCCCGCGTGCTCACTCCTGTCGAGTTGGTCCCTGTGTCGCTCTAAGTGGACAGGCACAGACGTGAACTTTTCTCTGCAGACTTGGAAGGAGATTTCACGTGGTTTCTCTCATTTCTCTCTTTATAACTAAGAGTCTTTATAGCTAAGGATCCTGACTTAACCACATTAACATATCTATATCTATATAAACCATATTGTTAGTAACAGGTGACCCCTGGAAATAAATGTCTGAAAATGTACTTTCAGGTCTCTCTCATTAGGCTGCAATCCCACTAGAAATGGACACTCAGATGACCGCTCCAGACTCATTCGACAGATATTCTGACATAAAATCTTACCACTGTAACAATGTCAATGTGCGATTTCACTGTTATATGTTGCAGTGAACCTCCAACCCCAGTAAGCCATGCAAAGCACGCAGCTCAGTTACAACACTTAGAAGCTGCGCGCCTACACCGGGCGGATCCACCACTGCACTGCTCTCCCCAGCTATGAGACCCCTTGTTACTTGTGGCTCCTCCAGGCCATGTGGGTCTGCTCCACTTCCTTCCAACCCCTCTTCCTCCAGCTTCCTCTCTCTCCTCCACCCCCTTTCTGTCCTTCTTCTTCTCTCTCCCTCTCTAAAACCTCAAGCCCCACATTTCCCTTCCACTGCCCAAGCACAGGCCCCAGCCTTTACTTGACCAGCCAAGCTGTGGAGAAGGTTCATGTGGAATCAGCTCCTCCTCAGGGGCAGCCCCTCTCTATCAAAACACAAACAGCACCAGGGCAATCCACATTCCCCCTTTGGCCAAGTAAAAGGCTCTTTTCTCTCAGATATAAGTTGAGCACACTTGCAATTATGTAATTATAAAGTATAAGGTACATTTACCACCCAGTCCATCAATCTTGTCAAATTGGATAACGCACCCTACCAACTATCCTAACTTAAAGGCTTACAATTTTTTTTTACTTTAATCACGTCCTGGTTTTAGCTTGTATATCATCTGAAAACCATCCTCAAATCCATAGCAACTCTCAGTGCTAAAGAGCTGGGTCGGCTGTGAGACCACACCCAGTCCTCAACCCTGTTAGAAATCTGAGAACGACTTAAATATTACCTGAAAATATAGGAAGCACAAAATGTAGCTTCCAAAACCTAACCAGAATTAACATCAAGACACACCAGGGCAATCCACGGCAGTCGTGCCATGGACAGAGGCACCCAGATCGACTGTCTCCACCTCCAGTCCTTTGCAGCTACACTCCACTTTCTATCTCCAGCAATTTAATAATTCTCAGTACCTCATGGACATGGAGTTAGAGTATTTGCCCTTAGTGACATCCTATTTCATTCATAAGGACTGGTTTGAAAATGTAAGAGTGTTTTATAATTATACACAACAATGACATGGTTTAAAGTCTAAGTTTTCCACACAGGTTTTATCCAGATGCCCAGTTTCTCTCTGACAGCTCAGCCGCTCTTTGCTTCCCAAGCCCACACAGGCAGCCAGGTAAGCAGTTTGGTTTATCCTTTCACCTTTAAACTAAAACAAGCAGTTTGTATACTTGGTATTTACTCCCGCGCTCTGCAATGGCTGCATGTAAGAACGTGTACGATCCGGCAGCCCTCCACGCCTGCTCTCTGCTGCTCTGGGACATCCCCAGTGAACTTAGCTCCGCACACAGTTCTCACCCTTCCCTCCCACTCGCATGACTGAGGTTGGTAGCATGGATGAGCTTAGGATACAAATGGAGGTACATACCATGTGCTGTGCTAGTATTTGTTGAAAATCTGTAGCAAGTGCATTTGAAGGAAAAAAGTGTTCTTGTGACATCAAAGGAATTCTTGTAAAAATATCACTAACCTGGGGAAATTAACGGAGATGTGTAACCTGTACGGCTAATTCCAAGTGCAGAACAACAGAGTAAATAAATGCACTTTTGAAGCAAAGCATGGCAGAAACTTGAAACGCTGCATTTGAGGGCAGGGCACCCTTTCTACTATAAGACATGGTAATTATCATGCGTGAGGCACAGGCTTATCCAGGGCTCTAGCACTACCAAGAAAATCACACAGTATGACTGCAGGCATTCCCTTCTTCCACTGTTACATCCAAGAATGCAAAGCGAGAACAGGCAACCTGAGACGGGAGACATTTTCTAAATTTTGCTATCATTTCTCTCTCCTGCCCTTGTCTTCAAAATCTACTCAAAATTTACAAAACAATGCTAAGTGCATTGCTTTTCTATCAAACGTTAGTCATAAGACAGTCTAACACCTCAAAAAAGAGTCCACCAATTACTGTGCTTAGCACTGCATCTCTCAGAGATACTGGGAAATGACCTGGCTAGCAGTCGTGTGTCACCTGCTTCTCAGAGAGTGGGAAAGTGGGCAGAGAGGACTACAGCAGTGTTTACTCAGCACAATCTCTAAAATGCTTTACCCTCCGAGCTGGACTCTGACTGCCATGCAGACAGACCACAATCGTTAGGCTGTACCGTCTGACTTTATACACAGCTGCAGTGGGGGCTGCTCTGAACGGATAAACTATATGCACAGTGGATGGACAATATCTATTAGTAACTGTAGGAGTTTAATGGAGTCAATGTTTTTATTAAACTATTTGTCTTATTTATATACGTGTAAGATCTACTTGTGAAGATTAGCAACATGTACTTTTAAAAACAAGAAACAAGGACTGGAGAGACGGCCCAGCAGTCACGAGCACTTGCTGCTCTTGCAGAAGTCCCAGGTTCGGATCCCAGCACCCACATGGTGGCTCACAGCCATCTGTAGTCACGGTTCCAGGGGGTCTGGTGCCCTCTTCTGACCTCCATGGGGACTGTACACATGCAGTGCATGTGTATACATGCAGGCAAACGACTTAGAAATGTAAAATAAACATAAGAAGCTACCACAGAAATTACTAGAAGAACAGCCTAGACTCTAATAGTGGACGGTCTCTGGAGAGCCCGCCTGAGAGTTGGGGGCAGATGCAAGTGGAACCATTACTAACGAACCACAGGACAGCGATCTCATAACTTCAGTAGCTTAAAATGTCAACAGAACGTGTAAACAGTTACTTACTTGTCTAAGAAATGCAGACGGTGCCATGGTGTCCAAGCCATTGTCTGTAGCACACAAATAAGTGATTCCGTCAATAAAGAGAGTGTGGTAGACATAGCTTTGAAAAGAACACATCTGTTTATAACACTGAAGGAGTTAATTACCCACAGCCTGAGTTACTTGTCTTTCATTTACAAGCAGTCACTGTGGTATAAAAACTACATACAAAATTTATATGTAACTTTTTTTTTTTTTTGAGACAAGACTTCGCCATGTAGCCCAGGCTGACTATCCACTTGCTATGTAGCCGAGGTTAGCCTGAGACTATTGAAAGTGCTGTGTCCCGAGTGCTTGGGTTACAGGCATGTACCATCTTCCCTGGCAAGACAGGGAACTTTGGGTTTCTAGGTCAGGGCCTTGCTTTGTGGCTCAGGTGACCTGGAGCTCACAGCAGTCCTCTTGCCTCCACCTCCCAGGTGCTGAGACTGCAGCTAGGAGAGCTTTCGTGTGTTTCAAAAACTAGATGCCATTAAGTTGAAACTGTATACAATTAATATATTTAAAGTTTCGTCAATGTAAAGAAATCACACTAAAGAGGAAATGGGGTGACCTGATTATATCTATCATCTAGACTTGAAGTGTCTTTAAGAAAGTGAGATAACAAGTGTCAGTCTCATCTGACCAGGTGGAAACACTCTGCCATGGACTTCCACTCCCATTCATTTGGAGGTGGCTAGAGGTCCTTTGGCCCTTCCTGGCTTTCCAATACGATGCATTACAAGTGCAAGCTGTGAACTACCAATGCCGAGTAGTCTAGAAGACAGGACAAGTGGGGAAAGGAGAAAGAAACTCAGTCGATAAAGTATTCATTGTCTCGACAACAGCAACTTCTAGCTGCTGCAGGCTCCTGGGGAGCACCTCCATTATTCACTGCTTGGTACCTCCACTGCAGTCTTTTGAAATACAGTGTGTACTGGCTGGTCCTGTGTGTCAACTCGACACAAGCTGGAGTTACCACAGAGAAAGGAGCCTCCCTTGAGGAAATGCCTCCATGAGATCCAGCTATAAGGCATTTTCTCAACTAGTGATCAAGGTGGGGAGGGTCCAGCCCATTGTGGGTGGTGCCATCCCTGGACTGGTGGTCTTGGGTTCTATAAGAGAGCAAGCAGCAAGGCAGGGAAGCAAGCCAGTAAGCAGCATCCCTCCATGGCCTCTGCATCAGCTCCTGCTTCCTGCCCTACTTAAGTTCCTGTCCTGACTTCCTTTGGTGATGAACAGCAACGTGGAAGTGTAAGCTGAATAAACCCTTTCCTCCCCAACTTGCTTCTTGGTCATGAAGTTTTGTGCAGGAACAGAAACCCTGACTGAGACCTAGAGACCTGGCTGAGACACAGCACCTCCGAATGGTTCACAGGCAGCAGACTGTCAACTATTAACTGGATATACGTGAGAACGGGAAACTGAAGAAACGGATCATATGAATAGAATGTGTCACCCAGGATGGCCCAAGCTCTCCAGCTCCTGCCCTCTCCCCCTGTGCTGGGTCCTAGGCATAAGGTACCATATCTGCTTTGTGTTTAACGATCTTGGAAGAATGTGCTGGAACCAGGTAGCCACCCCCACCGTCTCCTTCAGAGGAATAGTTTTATTTAAGAATCTTGATGCCTGGGTTGGGGATTTAGCTCAGTGGTAGAGCGCTTGCCTAGCAAGTGCAAGGCCCTGGGTTCGGTCCCCAACTCCAAAAAAAAAAAAAAAAGAAAAAAAAAAAAAGAATCTTGATGCCTGATGTGAAATGAAGAGGTATCTTAAATTTATGCTTAGACTATTATTAATAACACCTGGAGGCTATTTTTAACACTTAAAAATGCAAATACTCTGTATCTAGAACATATGTTAACTGACAAGAGCGTGTTAAAGTATCCCACGTGCACGTGCTACAAGGAGAGAAGTAGGAATACCTATGTTTGTTACGTAAGACATTCTTAAAGAAGCAGTCCTTGTAGGAACAAAAGGAAGAAAAAGAAAAGGAAATTATAAACCCACACCTTGTTCAAAGTGCTTGCCTATCTATAGGGGGAGAGAGAGCAGTGTGTGGAAAAACAGGAATGAAAATTAGACCTGGAAGGAAACTTGCTCTGGGTTTCATTTCGGAAGCACATGTTGTTTTCATAAGTGCAGAGGATATTCAGCAAATGCTTTCAAAGAAACAATCCTTAGAGATTGAACAAAATGAGAAAGATGACTTTGTGTCGACTGTCCCAAACAAAGATGATGGTGGCTGGTTGCTGTTGGGAAGGGAGAGGCAAAGATTTGCTGACTGACTGGATCGGATTCAGAAGAGAGGAAGGTGAGAGACCCTGAAGGTTGCAGGCACGAGGCACTGAGTCTGGATGGCTGCTGACACCTCAGATGGAAAGGTAACAAGGTATTAAACAGCACCAAGCACCAAGAGTCCTGCTGAAGACTGAGCCTCCGGGCCTGGCTGCTTGGAGCACGAGGATCTGTTTGCTGGGTCAGCAAGCCTAGACAATGAGGAACTATAAAACTTTAACAATCATCTGTGTGGGAAGGGAGGGAAGGGGAATGTGCGGGTTCAAGAAGCATAAAAGGAATGAAGCTGGAAAAGGCAGGGCTGCTCTGTCACTGAGAGGCCCTTTCAGGTACCGGCAATGAGGAAATGACTGCAGAACGAGGTGGCTGATACTCAGGAACGGAGGAGGCAGGGAATGCACCAGACACATGGCAGGTGGCTGGCAGGGGACTGACTGCTTTTTAGGGACAGGTGGCAGCTACTATTGGGAGAAGTCCCTTATAATAAGCTATATGCTTTTTATTTAGTTCAACATAGATTTTGCTAAGTTTCCCAAGTTGGTCTGCAACTCCTGAGTAGCTAGGACCACATGGGCCAGCTGGCCTGGATTTGTTCTTTGTAACTATGTTGTTTTTTTGACAAGTTAAAATAAACTCCTTTTTATTAAAAAAGAAGAGGAGGAGGAAGAGGAAGGAAAGACAGGCAGACAGACAGACCAGCCAATCGTGGTGACCCACACTAGTAATCCTAGCATTTGGAATGCTGAGGCAAGAGGATTGTCATGAGTTCAAGGCTAGCCTGGGCTACCCTGTCTCAAACAATAACAACAGGCAAGCAGCCTAAAATAACAAATGCCCTTGATCTGCCCACCTGGTTCTTTAGTGGTGTTTTAAGGCTGGTTTAGAATATATGAAATGTCCCAAGTAAAATTTAACAGCAATGGCTATCTTTATTGGTATTAGTAAGTACATTTTAAAGGCAAGTTTCTTTCCTTTCTTCTCTCTCTCTCTCTCTCTCTCTCTCTCTTTTTTTTTTTTTTTTTTTTTGATGAAGTTATTTTTAGGTACACCAAAACCCGTGGAGAATAACAGAACACTCTTTTAGCCCCACAGCCCAGCAAGGACATTTCTGGCCCAGTGGTGGCCATGTAGCCTTCAGTTGCATGGCCCTCCCTTCCCTTTGCATAGGTAGCCACTGTCCACACACAGAAGGCTCCCTTCCCGTGAGGCTGGCAGTAGTATGTGCCGTGCCTCCGTTCTCCCTGTCATTAGATTCATTCCCTGGAATTACAACGATCAGAGGAGACTCGTGACTGAGCGCACCTTACCTTCCTATTTGAATTATGGTCGTCGGCTCAGCTTTCAGAAGCGCTTGCCTAAGCACCTTTGCAGCCGCCTCCTAGGAAAAAAGTCAGCATTTATTTTGGAGAAGATGGCAGGATCTCCTCAGTGTTCTCCTCCTGAAATTACCAACGTCTGATCAGTTTATTAAGGAAAACCCTTTCCCCAAGAGAATTAGGTGGTATGACGCATGCATGCTAGGAGGAAAGACGCCACACAATGCTTGTATGAATCAAAGGAAAACATATATGCACATGTAAGTCTGCAAATACAGACTGCATTAGTCTTGTCTTTACAGTCAGATATCATGTATGGCTTTTAGGCTGCGAAGCAGTGGCTAATCAAGTATCTTTCCTATCTTTCCTTTCCTTTCCTTTTTTCTTTTTTCTTTTCAAGGGACGAGGACCAAATCCAGGGCGTAGGTAAGTGCTCTACCACTGAGCTAAACTCCCACACTCTCAAGAGTCTGTCAGTTATCTGATAAGACTGTGTGCAGAATGCTCTGGAGGCCGGAGAGAAGGCTCGGCTGTCAAGAACATTCAGGTAAACACAAGGACCTGAGTTCAGACCGCAGAACTCATGTAAGAAGCCAGGAATGATCCCGGGTGTGCCCTGGGGCAGGTGTGAGGGAAAAGGGGGTGGGGGAAGGGATCCCTACAGCTTGCAGACTGCCAACCTGGCTGAAAGTGCAAACTCCAAGCTTAGGGAGAGACCTTACCTCAAAAAGTATAAGGTGCACTTGATGCTTTCCTCTGGCCTTCGAGCACACACACAAGTGAGCATACAGCTCTCAAACCTACACTCAGCACACACAGCACACACACACACACACACACACACACACTCTAAGTTGTGTGTATGTGAACACTATAGGATATGTGTCAGACACATGAGCTTCTGAGGATCCTCCCGTTTCCCTCCTATCTCTGCTCAGGTGTGCTACAGTTACAGATGCTCTCAGCTGTGTGTGTGGCTTTTACATGAGCTCTGGGGATGTGAACTCAGGCCCGCAGCGAGTGCTTTTACCCACTGGGACATCTCAGCCACTCTGGAGCGTATATAACAAACGTTAATGGATTAAGGACATTTATCTTCACTCTCTGAAGACATTTAGCAAGTTGCTATTCGTGATTGCTCCCTCAATACTCCAACGTTCTTCTCTGTGTGCATGTGTGGGGTGCAATCTGTGAGTCGTGTGGCTCTCATGTGGAGCTCAGAGGACCCCTTTTGGGAGTTGGTTCTCTCCTACCTTTAGGTAGGTTCCAGGGTCCAGGAATCTATCTCAGGCCATTAGGCTTGGCAGCAGTGTCACTACCCACTGAGCCATCTCACCAATCCTACTCATTTCTCTTTAGGAAACTAGCATTTGCTGAGAACTCTTGTACCTGCCCATTCCTTGCGCAGGCGACTCCTTGGAGACGTAAGATGCCATAACTGTGCAGAACACCTTACTGTCCATTAAGCGGAGTCCCATTATTTTGCTTTAGAAGCATGGAAGGAATCCGAAAGTTACCTAAGATGCCACAGATAGCCACACTCCTAGTTAACTTTTCGTTTTCACATATAACACTTAAACAGAAACCTTTATGGACGAGAAAAGCCTTAATGGCGGAGAGCAACTGCTGCTGCCTGAAATGTGGAGGCAACATTCTCTAGGAAAGAATTTCCTAAGACATTGAAGAATCAAAGGGATGCAACATTCCTGTTGCTTCACTATGATTACTAATAATTATCACTATTATTACAAAACACCTGTGCAGCCTCCCCAAGTGTTTCTTTTGCATAATCTAGATGATGGTATCCTTGCAAGACTGAAAACAAACGACAGAGGAGACTGAGCGTGTGACCAAGGGGGCTCTTGTGTCTCTGACATTTACCTGCTGCAGATCCACGGACTTGTCTGGGGGCCCCGGGAAGAATGCAGATAGTGAACAGGGCACTTCTAGAACCCAGTCTAACCTTGGAATCCTGGAACATGGTTGACTGGCTCTTGTGACTAAGTTTGGTATCAATTTTTTTTCAAATAGAAAGTCTCTCTCTCTGTGTGTCTCTGTGTCTGTCTGTCTGTTTGCCTCTCTGTGTGTCTGTCTATCTATCTGCCTGTCTGCCTCTGTGTGTGTGTGTGTGTGTGTGTGTGTGTGAGAGAGAGAGAGAGAGAGAGAGAGAGAGAGAGAGAGAGAGAGAGAGAGAGAGAGAGAGAGAGAGAAAGTGCATGAGTCTCTTTGGCACCATGGGAAGCCCCGATACCATTTCTTCCCTTCTAATCCTAATGGTCCCTTAGCGGAGCTGTACTCTTCATCCTCCGTGGTTGGTGTTTTGCACAGCAGGCAATTGCTACCTGCAATCCACTGCGGGGTGGCAGACTGCTTCCCTCTTGTGTTCTTACCTCCGGTGTGCTTCAAGGGAGAGACCATTTGACTTCCAACAACCTTTGACTTCTCTTAATAAAGTGGGTTGGGAACTTAGAGTGTGTTATGCTTTCCTAACATTTGACTAGGACAGAACACAGAGCTGAAACATTCCCTTTCCTGAAATTTGATGACAGAGACAGACAAGAAAAAGAAGATTCCGGTTTGGCTTGGTTAAGTCATTTCGTACAGAGATGCCAGTTAGCCTAGGCATAGAGAAAAGGAAAAAGTGAGAAAAGTCTCAAAGTACCGATGAGATTACAATGCCCAAAGTGAAGAAAAATGGTTTCCAGGCAGAGGCCCAGAAGTACAGAGGTGACCGTGGGGGTCGTGGTGAGAGGGCAAAGCGAAGTTCAGGTTAGCAGAGGGTGGGCCAATCGCATGAAGGAAGGAAAGAGCAGAGGAAACACCCATGCACTGTCCACTGTGGGGAGGGCCTGGCTGCCAAGTGGAGGAGTGCTTGCTTCACTCTGAATGCAACCAGAGGCCACCAAACACGGTGAACGACAGGAGTGTGGTGCTGAAGGTATTTTGGGGAATAGTCACTTGAGCAGCCGTGTGGAAGCATCCAGGAGGAAGACAGGCCAGGAGGCACTTCTATGGTAAGCTTGGTGAGAAGAAATTAGGGCTGGAATGAAAATGTGGTCAGGAAGAGAGATGGGTTCCAGGTGTGCTCAGGAAACAGAACACGAGGGTGATGGAGACGAGAAAGGAGAGGAGGGTGACACTTAGGCTCCACTCTGAGAGTCCCAGAGGGAAACTCGTGCCTGGACCACATGAGGAAAAACCAGGGGCAGGCGTGTTTAGTAGGGTGTCTGCTATTAGGCCGTAAAACTCTGAAGGAAAGGCAGCTTCGGAAGTGGAACGATGCCACAGGAGAGTGTCTGTGTCTGGCTAGGAAGGACTGCAGCAAGAGTCCCAGAGTGTAAGGGACTGCAAAGAACTTCAGAAACAGGCTGAATGGCATACCCATGCTCCCTCCGTCCCCTCAAAGCAAGAGGCTGTCCCTCTGACCAAGGCTCACGCCTCTCTTGCTGGCAGTTTGGGTCCTTCCGGCCTCCTCATAAGTGTGCCCACCTGTCATACATATTCTTTCCACAGAGTAACATGTTTAGGGATGTCTCCACGTATTAACAAATGAGGGCCTGTCCTGGGCCACGCGCCCTTAGTGTCCCTGCCTCATTTCCTATAGAAGTTCAGAGAGAGAGAGAGAGAGAGAGAGAGAGAGAGAGAGAGAGAGAGAGAGAGAGAGATATCACTCCCCCATTTCCTGCTCAGCTGGCCCAAGGCAATCTGGCTTTTGCTTCTACTCTACTCTTCTTCCAAAGGTCGCACAGTGTGACCCACTGTCACCTTCTGTTGTAGAGCCCGCCTCTTCACTCTTCTTAAACAGGGCTCTCTGCTCGCTTTCTTTCTTTCTTTCTTTCTTTCTTTCTTTCTTTCTTTCTTTCTTTCTTTCTTTCTTTCTTCCTTCCTTTCTTTCTTTCTTTCTTTCTTTCTTTTCCATGTACACTTCCTGGGCAACCTTACATTCGCCTCCTATTTCAGCTGCCACGCCCAGCCTTTTAGATAGTAAACACACTCATGACCTACTGGGCACATTCTGGCTTTCAGAAGTAAGGCAGAAAAACAAACATATAAAAACGCACTAACATTTTAACAAGCCATACAATTTAGTATGTTTCAAACTGTAATGTATCCTTCCTTCTGCATTCCCTCCACCGAGTCCCCTAAATCCTAGCCTTCTCTGTATAGTCTCTGATCTTCAAGGCCACCAAAGAAAAAACTGTGAGAATTGTCCTATGTAGTTACGCCCGTCACTTCACATGCACAACCAGGACTCAATGCTAGAGGGCACTTACTAAGTTTCTGTCGGATCTGCACCTCCATGTACCATGTACCATGGCTGCCTTAGCTCAGAGCCTTAGGATTTATTTATAACCAAATCATCTTAGTTGGTTGTTTCTCTTTCAATCCGCCCTTAACGTTGTAACCAGGTAATCTTTGTACTTTCATTTGTACATCGTGAATTGCACCACGATGCAACATCAGTTTTCTAGGGGACACACACACACACACACACACACACACACACACACACACACACACACACAGAGTCTGGCTTCACCTCCAGAGATTCTGTGCCCTAGCCATAGTGAAGCTCTTGGGAATCTCCAAATTCCATGCTGTTCCCTCCATGGTGTCTACCTTTTCTGTGCTACGCTAGGAGTAGTTTCTCTGAACAGCAGTATTACAGCCTATCATCAGCGAAACACTTTTTACCCTCTGGTATGGCTCTAAGGTCCAGATACAACATTAGATGGCATCTGACAAGTTTTAGGGGTGTGTGTGTGTGTGTGTGTGTGTGTGTGTGTTTGCTGGGGACTGAACTCGGGACCTCACATACTCTGGACAAGCGCTCTAACACTGCGCTACACTTTGTGTCCTCACTTTTTAAAGACTGGGTCTACGTAGTAGTCCACGCAGACCTGAAATTCATGGCCCTCCCACCCTGAGTGCTGAGAGACCAAGCTGCGCTGTCAGGGGGGCCCTCACTTTCTGCGACTGTAGAAGTTCTGCGACCCTTACACGTTCACTCAGTGTGTGCTGAACTGCAGGTCATTTCTGGGCGGGGAAAGTCTTGTAAAAAGACTATCAACTTGGAGACAGCCATAAATCTCCGCCAGACGCCCGCGTGCAGTACCAGCCCCAACCCCTGGGCGGCGCAGGCGCAGCTCCCGCCTCGGAGTCAGAGCTTCGGGAGGGGCGGGAGGCCTTCGAGGTCACCCCGTGCCCAGAAGTGAGGCCCGGCGGGCGCCAGCCTCGAGGAACCGAACCCTCGCGCCCGAGGCGCGACCCGCAGGTACCTGATAGGAGCCGCCGGTCAAGGCTAGCTCCGCCAGGACCGCTCGACCATTAGCAACGCAGCTGTAGGTGATCGTCATAGCCGGCAGACCAGTGAGAGAAGCTGACCGCCTCCTAACCGCCCGCCACAGCCGGGCCGCCGCTCCGCGCAGGCGCGAGGGACGGATGATTGGCAGGAGAGGAGGCGGGGCCACCTGTGGGTCCCGCAGAGCTGTGAGGCGGGGAGGCGAGGTCTGCGGAAAATGCTGGGGGTTCCTGAGTTCTAAAACCATTTAAGAGTGGTTTAACTGCTTGGGCCACACTACATATGAATCAGTCACAATCTACACACGGGGAATGAAGACTTGGTTTTAAAATACAGTTAATTGTGGCTGCGGAGGGTAGGCAAACTTTTCCACGAGATCTGAGTTCGGATCCCCAGAACTCATGCTTAAAAAAAAAAAAAAAAAAAGACATGGCGGCTGGAGCGCGGAATCCCCTTTGAGGAGTGGAGTGGTAGTGGAGACAGGTGGGTGCTAGTAGCTCATTGGCCTACCTGAATTGATAAGCTTCAGGTCCTGTGAATCTTGGTTTCAAAAAATGGTGGAGAGCAACCTTGGAAGATGTGTCTACGTGTGCATGCACATAACACACACACACACACACACACACACACACACACACACACACACACACACACACACTACCCATAAACATAAAATTAAAAAAAATGTTGGCCACTCCCATATCCTTTGTGCTCCTTTAGTGTGCTTGTGGGTTCTGGATTCTTGTAGGTTTTTTATGGTTTGTAGCTTCGTGAAACCGGTTACTACTTTTCTCCTCCAGTCGTGTGCAAAGCACTTTCCAGCACCACGAGTGCTGGTCAGCAGGGCGGATCTATTTGGGCTTCAGTTTGGTTTCTCCATGTTTAGTGAGTAAATGTTTCTTCAGCCGTAGAGCCGTGCCATCAGGTCATGGGTCAGCTTGTTTGCCGCCTTTTTCTAATATTTCGAGATTATAATAATTATAGCATAGCACTTCTCCCTTTACCTCTTCCAAACCCTCCCATAAACCCCTCCCCCTCTCCTCCCAATCCATGGCTTCCTTTCACTAACTGTTATTACGTGCATCCATTACATGCATATACATATATATTCCTAAATGTAAGCTGTTCGCTCCATATAATGTTCCACGTATGTCTGCTTTCAGGGATGACTGTTTGTCATTGGACAATCAATTGGTGTGCTCTTCCCTGGGGAAGACCATCTCTCTTGTTCCCAGCTCTACTTGGTTGCCTGTAGCTCTTTGTGTAGGGTTGAGGGCTCCTGGGCTTTCTTTTCCTCATCCACGATGGCGATGCCCCTGGGTGTCAACTTTGTTCAACTTGTGTTTGTCCAGTCATGTTGGTGAGACTTTATCAGAGTAGTTTTTGAAGTTACTAGGAGACACCACCTCACAGCAAACTGCCTCTCTTCCCCAATATTCCCTTAGCCGTAGGTTTGGTGAGAGCATTTTATTGAAGGTGTCTGTTGCGGCTAGACTTCACAACCTGACTGTGGTTTTCTGTAGTGATCTCTTTGTTACAACGTGACGGTTCCTTGGCGTCATAAGTGACGACGACACTTATTTATGGGTCTCAAGACAAATGTTGATAGAGTGTTGTTAGGGATTCTGATGGTTTAGTAAATCAGAGGTTGTACATTCTCTGCTAATAGCCGTGTCCTCACGAGCTCTGAGTGGTTAGCTAAGTTTTCGGGAGCAGGCAGGATGTCTCTCCTGTTGAGTCTTAAAGAGCTCTTGGTCACTGCCAAGACAAGCGCACCATGCCTGCGCCCTTAGCCTTATCTCGTCATGCTGGTCACAGACGCGGTTCCTAGGCACCGTAGCTGGGTAGGACTTCCTCCCTTTGGGAGTTTGCATGGCACCATCTGGTACCATGAGAGCTACTCCTCAGGGACTGAAAATTCAGGTCAGTTCCAGCTAGGGGGTCTCTGGGCGTTGTTTCTGAAGTGCATGGTGTCTTCATCAGCTAAATTTCCTATAGATTCCAGGAAATAAACCACATCGGGCTGGGCCTCCTACATCAGTTATCAGTCAAGAAAACCCCTCATAGACCTTCCTACAGACTAACCTGATAGAGATCCACTTGAGTCTCCTTTTCAGTGAATGCTAACATCCTCCTGTCCCATCCCACTTCACCCCTGCTTATGCCTTTAAACTCCAGCATCCTCCCCCCTTTGAAATTTTGTATGTATCCTGCCATCCCAGCAGTTTTTACAAATTGGGTTGTGAGAGCGTAGGCTTCCATATAGTTTTTTATGAGCCCTTCCTTTGGCTTAGCCTTCCTATCTTAAGGTTTCTATTGCTGTAGTAAAACACCATGACCAAAGTAACTCAGGGGAAGAGATGGTTTATTTGGCCTGACAGCTTGTAGTAAGGAGGTCAGAGCAGGCGCTCAAGGCAGGAACCTGGGAGAGAGAGAGCTGATGCAGAGACGATGGAAGACTGCCGCCTAGCAGCTTGCTCCTCGTCGCTTGTTTAGCGGCCAATCTCACCAAATGAGAGCAAAGACTGCTGACCCAGATTCTTTAGTCAAATTAAGCAAGCTTTACCTTCTGCCAGAGAGGGCTATCTCCCTAAAGTGAGGTTTGAGAAAATGGCACTGAACACAGGAGGAAGTGAGGTTTATACAGCTCAAAACCTGCAAGACTAGGTAGGGCGTTTCCAAGGGTTTTTGGTTATGCAGGAACTTGGCAGAACTTCTCAAAGTTATTCGTCACAACATCTTATCATCAGGGTGAAGGTCAGGCTACGGTCAGAATATAGGGGTATGAAACATGTCAAGTTCCAGAAAATGGGTCAAGACATGGTCAAACTTAACTTTTACAGGAAACAGGAATGGACTTGCGTTGACCTTGTGATAAGATGGCCTCTAGTCTTAAGATATAGTCAGACTGGTCCATCAGACGATGCCTTCTTAGCACCCAGGACAACCAGCTGAGGGTCTCTCCACCAACACTGAACTGTGCCCTGTGACAGTGACAGTTATGAGAATGCACCACAGGGTCAACCACAGGCCAGCGTGGTGTGGACGTTTTCTCAGTCAGGGTTCCCTTTTCCAAAATGGCTCTAGCTTGTGTCGAGTGCCCTTCTTTCTGGCCCCCTGCCCACGCAGGGTGTGGGCCTCCTAACAGTGGGAGTGGGGTATCTCTGACTCTCATCCGTTCTTGGGACCCCTTTCCTCCTGTTGGGTTGCCTCTCCCAGCCTTGAGGGCTGGTGCCTGGTCTTCTTCTGTCTTGTGCTGTGTTTGGAAGATATTCCTGGGAGGTCATTTTTTAAAGGGGAGCAGAGGAGGGGTGGATCAGGGGAGAGGGAAGGTGGAGTGAGGACTGGGAGGAGTGGAGAGGGGAGACTGCAGTTGGGACGCACTGAAAACAAAACAAATGGATAAATAATGTACTCGTGCAGTGTTTATCTGAAATTCCCCCAATCACCGCTCTTGAAGTTATAAAACCCATAGACTGCCCAGAGCTTCCAAGGGGATCTGGTCCAAGGTCTTGTTGAACATGGTACTGATCCAGACAGAAAGGGCGTGGTAGTTACGCAGTATCTCTATCGTGCTGTACGTGGGCAGCCAGAGACAGCTTCTGTACTTGTACAACATGATACTCTAAAGGAAGACAGAAGAGGTGCACATCATGTGGCTTTGAAATGCACGGGGCATGTGTAGTGTCATGTGTGGTATGTGTAGTGTCATGTGTAGTATGTGTAATGTCACATGTGGCATGTGTAGTGTTACACAGGGCATGTGTAGTGTCGCATGGGGTATGTGTAGTGTCACATGGGGCATGTATAGTATTACACGGGGCATGTATAATGTCACACGTGGCATATGTAGTGCTACCCAGGGCATGTGTAGCATCACACATGTCATGTGTAGTGTTACATGTGACATGTGCAGTGTGGGAGCCTGTGTAAGAAAGTTGTGAGCTTAATGAGAACTAAGGACAGGGCAGAGGGCAGAGTGGTCTTCAGACAAGGTAGGCTTCTCGAAAGACATGCATGAACTATGATCGGCGAATGGACTTGAAAGTAAGGACTTGATGGGACCCCCTGACGTGCTCACACTATCTCTGTGGGAAGGTGACGGCCTGGGAGGGAGATTCTTGGCTTTTTTTTTTTTTTTTTTTTTTGCAGGACCAAGATTGTGTTCCTAAATCTGAGCACAGGTGTGTTTCTTGGGGTGTGTGCATGTGGTTAAGCTACTGTAAATGGCAATTGCGTTGTGCAGCTTTAATAATAAGGAAGAAAGTGCTTTACTCCTGAGCGCAAACTCCTGACATTCTCTGGTCAACCTCCTCGGATCTTTGGCATTTCCTTCAATCCCCCTAGACTTAGTGTCTCTGGGGTGAGTCAACAGTGAGGGGCCAATGTTTAGATGCTCCAGCGGTCCCAGAATGAACATACTGCTGAGGAAAATAACTGGAAAGATACCATTTACGATTAAATACTTTTAAATAAGTATTAGTGGATAAAAGCTGTTTCCTGTTTTTCTATAACAAATACCTGTTCTACTCCCGAATTTCTTAAATAAAAAAATAATATTAAAAACCCCATTCTGGGCTGGAGAGATGGCTCAGTGGTTAAGAGCACTGACTGCTCTTCCAGAGGTCCTGAGTTCAAATCCCAGCAACCACATGGTGGTTCACAACCATCTGTAATGGGATGCTCTCTTCTGAAGTGTCTGAAGAGAACTACAGTGTACTAACATATAAATAAAATAAATAAATCTAAAAAAATAAATAAAAGTAAAAACCCCATTCTGGGACCGAGGCAAGCCTCCAAGGCATTTTTTAAATTAGTGATCGATGGGGGAGGGCTTAGTTCATTGTGGGCAGCGTCAAACCTTAGAGTTCTCTAAGAAAGCAAGCTGAGCAAGCCATGGGGAGCAAGCCAGTAAGCAGCACCCTCCATGGCCTCTGCATCAGCTCCTGCCTCCAGGTTCCTGCCCTGCGTGAGTTCCTGGCCTCATTGCTTTGATGATGAACCCAGGACTGTGAGCGAAATGCCTCCAGCCCCCATGGTTCACCACAGTAGCCGGAACAAAGACAGGTTCGAACAAAGAGGAATGAAATAGGTTGATGTGCCTGGGTTTTAGGCAGATGCTGCTTGAGTCTGTGTACAGAGGTAAGCAGGTAACCCGAGTAAAGGAAACGAAGGCAGAAATCCAGGTTTTATCCTGCTTTCGGGGTTACGAGGTAGGCTCAAGTGTGGAATGAATGCTTTAAAAAGTACAGTGGTTTATAAACCTCCCCAAACACCATTTAAAAAACGAGAGAAAAAGTTGAGTTTTTGCTGGGAAGCATAGTCAAATTTACGAGAAGAGGCAAACAGTGTTGAGGGTCACTGTGATTATTTTAGACCCGGCTGCTATGTCAGGGCCAGCAGAGGGAGCACCGAGCACAGCTTTGAGGCAAACTAGCTCTGTGGCGGAAACCCGAGAAGCCCTCAGGGCTTGTATCCAGGAAAGCAGATGAGCTCTGGGGGAAGACGGCCCCCTCCTCTCTGTTACCTCCTGTGCTCCTGTCTGTTTCTCGCTCGGGACAGACAGCACTGCTCTCATCCTTTCTTTTGTCCCTTGCTCTGTCGTTTGCACAGCCCTTCCCTTCCCTTAGGTCAGCCGCACTACAAGGTCCCCACGCGCCACCTTGCTCTCCCTGCCGTCTTCTCTTTTGCCTAGTCAGGTACTTGGCTTAGACATAGGGGATGGATGGAAAGTTCTAGAAAATTATACAGTAAAGCCATTATGCGTCCTGAAGGGAGGCAGAGAGGGCTGAGGTTAGTTCTTTGGTGCATTAGGAGTCAGAGAGGCAACTGAACCGGACAGGAAATGCACAAGTGGGTCGGCCAGGCAGGGGATGCACCATGCTGCTTCACTGTCCTCCACAAGCGCAGCCCAGCTCTGTGGTGAGCAGGTGTCTCCAAACATGCAGATCCTAAAGTGGACCAGAGTCCATTTGATATGTCTGTGTGTCTGTCTGTGTGTCTGTGTGTCTGATGTTTACCATCTATGTATGTATGTATGTATGTATGTATGTATGTATGTATGTATCTGTCTGTCTATCTATCTATCTATCTATCTATCTATCTATCTATCTATCTATCTATCTACTACTATTTTTCTGTCTCTTTGTGTATCTATGTATCTATATATCTATTTCTGTAATACTAGGATGCTAATTGGTATTATCTGGGGATAAATTTGTTATCAGATAAATGTGTAGAAATTATGGAGCAGATTTCTTTGCTCCTTCTTTCCTTCCTTCCTTCCTTCCTTCCTTCCTTCCTTCCTTCCTTCCTTCTTTCTTTTCTTTTCTTTTTTGTCATTTTGAGACAAGGTCTCTCTATATAGCTCTTGCTGTACTGGAACTCACTACATAGACCAGGCTGGCCAAGAACTCACAGACTTCAGAGAGATCTGCCTGCCTCTGCCTCCTGGCTACTAGGATTAAAAGTGTGCACCACCATAGCAGGAAGGAGCAGATTTCTTAGCTGTGGTAATTCTTAGATCTTTAGTAAATGAACAGTTGGTATTCAGGAAGGAATACCAACTGGTGTCCCTGAAACTTTTTTTTTTTCTTTTTTTCGGAGCTGGGGACTGAACCCACGGCCTTGCGCTTCCTAGGCAAGCACTCTACCACTGAGCTAAATCCCCAACCCTGTCACTGAAACTTTTAAATAGGTGTAGGTAGTTTGTGGGACAAGGATTCTATGACTTATGTTTTTGGAAAGTGTTGTCTAGTTTGGAGCTTAGATAACTAGTCCATCAAACACATGAAGCACATTCAAAAGGGGCAGAATCATCTAAGACCGAGGTTGGTTTCCTACTCCCACTGGAGGAAGAATGAGAAAGCTATCCATGTGAAGGAACGCATTCCAGAACCTTGATATTTTTATATTTATTTTTTGAAATCCCTCGTATCCCTTTGTATCTTTTGTTAACCCAGGACTTGACAACAGCCTCATTACCTTCAGTAGCGAGCCTCTCCTGTGAACTCCCCTCTCAGGTATAGTGGAGGAGCCAAACCAGTGGTTAGCCAGCTCCTGTGGGTTGGGGCTAACATCCGCACGCTGTTCCAGGTGTGCCTTTGTCTTTCCCTACTCCATGGTCTTTCTAACTCTACTCTCTATATGAAATACTATGATAGCCAATTCAAGTCTGGTGACCTGGCAGAGATCATTTATGCCAGTTACAAGATGGACATTTGGATACATAACATTCCCCACACTGTCCTAACCCCTCTTCTGTTTAAACGCCACTTCTTTCATAAGTCTACAGCGACCCCCGGGGCTAGGCTACACCTTTTCCTTCTCGTTATTGGTTTCAGACATTAACTATGTTCCACCAACTCCTCGTTAATTTTGTTGACTTTCAAAGTTTATAAATTGATGGTCTGAAGTGTAGAACACACTCCGAGGAAAATATTGTAGTTGAGTCAAGAAATATTTGATGTAAAAACTGTAGAAAACAGTCTTTAGGATTAAATAAGCAACTGCACTGAGTAATCAGAGTGGGGCTCTATGGACTGAAGTCTTCTCCTTTCATTTATCTTGATGCTGGTGTTTAAGGAAGAGGAAGTTCATTAAGGAGGTGGAGGGCGTGGGAATCAGTTCACTTTCCGAAAGGGTCTTAGGGGCCAGTGTGGCAGGAGACTCGGGCTCTGTAGCTGCAGTACTTCACAACTCTAGGTTTCCATTTCTGTGGTAGTGGTGACGGGCTACTTCCTAGTGCTTTTGTTTCACCATAAACTTATATTATTCCAAAGGTCCTGAGTTCAAATCCCAGTAACCACATGGTGGCTCACAACCATCTATAATGAGATCTGGTGCCCTCTTCTGGTATTCTTAATCATAATAAATAAATAAATCTTAAAAAAAAAAGAACCGTTAAAAAAACCTGCAAAATTATTTTTCAATGACCAAACTAACATTTTCAGAGCTCTAGAAACTAACCAATGGCTTTTAGTATCCCAGGGATCTTTTATTCAAGGAAAATGGCTGCGTCTCTATGAATGGTGAACTCTGGCGTTCTGATTTGTTCCAGTTCCTCCCACTTCTTTCCAGCCACTATTAGAAACAATAGTGACAAGCTTTAGGGAAGCCTGTCAGCCACCAGACAGTGAAGCACGGATCTGGAACTTCCTCTGTGCACACAGGGTCACACACGTGATGCCAGGACACAGGGGGCCAGGGCAGGAAGTTCAAAGTCAACCCAGGTGACATAACAAGACCCTGTCTCAAAACCAAACCAGGCACAAAGCAACCCAGCCAAAACACACTTTATTAGCTTGATCCATTTCTCATTCAATGCAAGGAATGGGGAGGGTTTTCCAAGGTCGTTATAGACAAGTGGTTTAGCTTTGCAGGAGCCCGAGTTCACCACTGTGGCAAACATCAGATGAACAGGACACTGAAGAGGAGCAGTTGTAGAATGAACTGTGTGCAAGGGCCTTGGGCAGTTCTGTTGTGTTTCTGATCCTGTAGCTGCTCGTGTGGACAGATGGGACAGTGAGTCAGCCGAGCAGAGGCTGAGCTAATCCTAAATTCTCACCTCTGGGTTCACCTCAGATTTCTGCCCTTCTGAACATTACAAAGCATATAGGTTTTACTGAATAACTTCTCAAAAGGCACTACATCCTGCATATAGAGCTGAGGATTTGAGTGCAAAAGTTTTCACAACTTCAGATATTCTGCTAGAGATGCTGGGAAACGAACTCAGGCCGTGTACAAGAACAGTATGAGTTCTTAACCTCCAAGCCACCTTTCCAGCCACACGTTATTTTATTTTTAACGTCTAGTCTTTGAAAAAAAAATAAAGCATGTATAGAGTAGAGTATTGTCCATTTAAGGAAAGAAAAACAACCAATAAGAACTGTTTTCATGGCACCTGAGATGTTGGGTTCACTAGAAAAACACTCCACTTTCTTTCTTTCTTTTTTTTCTATTATTTATTTTTTCTCCATCTTTATTAAATTGGGTATTTCTTATTTACATTTCGATTGTTATTCCCTTTCCCGGTTTCCGGGCCAACATCCCCCTAACCCCTTCTCCTCCCCTTCTGTATGGGTGTTCCCTTCCCCATCCTCCCCCCATTGCCGCCCTACCCCCCACAGTCTAGGTCACTGGGGGTTCAGTCTTGGCAGGACCAAGGGCTTCCCCCTTCCACTGGTTCTC
This sequence comes from Rattus rattus, assembly GCF_011064425.1. NCBI lineage: Eukaryota > Metazoa > Chordata > Mammalia > Rodentia > Muridae > Rattus > Rattus rattus. The sequence goes on along the minus strand of NC_046164.1, from coordinate 10,158,629 downwards.
TTGCTAGGCTATTCATTGCTACCAATGCGGTTGGAGCTCAGGGTCAGTCCATGTATAGTCTTTGGGTAGTGGCTTAGTCCCTGGAAGCTCTGGTTGCTTGGCATTGTTGTTCATATGGGGTCTCGAGCACCTTCAAGCTCTTCCAGTCCTTTCTCTGATTCCTTCAATGGGGGTCCCGTTCTCAGTTCAGTGGTTTGCTGCTTGCATTCGCCTATGTATTTGCTGTATTCTGGCTGTGTCTCTCAGAAGAGATCTACATCCGGTTCCTGTCGGCCTGCACTTCTTTGCTTCATCCATCTTATCTAGTTTGGTGGCTGTATATGTATGGGCCACATGTGGGGCAGGCTCTGAATGGGCGTTACTTCAGCCTCTGTTCTAAACTTTGCCTCCCTATTCCCTCCCAAGGGTATTCTTGTTCCTCTTTTGAAGAAGGAGTGAAGCATTCATTTTGGTCATCCTTCTTGAGTTTCATGTGTTCTGTGCATCTAGGGTAATTCAAGCATTTGGGCTAATAGCCACTTATCAATGAGTGCATACCATGTGTGTTTTTCTGTGATTGGGTTACCTCACTCAGGATGATATTTTCCAGTTCCATCCATTTGCCTAAAATTTCATGAAGTCATTGTTTTTTGATAGCTGAGTAGTATTCCATTGTGTAGATGTACCACATTTTCTGTATCCATTCCTCTGTTGAAGGGCATCTGGGTTCTTTCCAGCTTCTGGCTATTATAAATAAGGCTGCTATGAACATGGTGGAGCACGTGTCTTTTTTATATGTTGGGGAATCTTTTGGGTATATGCCCAAGAGAGGTATAGCTGGGTCCTCAGGTAGTTCAATGTCCAATTTTCTGAGGAACCTCCAGACTGATTTCCAGAGTGGTTGTACCAGTCTGCAATCCCACCAACAATGGAGGAGTGTTCCTCTTTCTCCACATCCTCGCCAGCATCTGCTGTCACCTGAGTTTTTGATCTTAGCCATTCTGACTGAACACTCCACTTCCAAATAACTCTTTAAACTAGCTCTAGCAAAAGCAAGCCATGTGCTGAGGATTAATGTGCTATAGCATCTCACCAAATAGAGGATATTACAAAAATGTATAAAAAGAAACACACACAGAAATCCCCGAGTTGACAGCGCCAAACCCGAGGGATGACTGGGAAGTAGCTTGGTGGGTCAAGCACTTGCTGTGAGTTCTGGGGGCGCTGAGTTAAGATCCTAGGCTGAGTGGATCAAAAGCTAGGTGTGGCGGTGTGTACCTGTAACCTCACCACTGTGGAGACTGAGGCCGCTCCTTCCTTCCTTCCATCTTTCTTCCAATAGGACTTTATTTTTTTAAAATTAATTTATTTTATTTTATGTGTATTGGTGCTTTGCCTGCACGTATGTCTGCATGAGGGTGTCAGGTCCCCTGGAACCGGCTGACTCACTGTCCATCTGTCCACATGAGGAGCTACAGTATCAGAAATACAACAGAACTGTCTGAGGCCCTTATGGGGTGTTCATTCCATCTGTCCTCCCTCTCATGGTTCCCTCTGTCCCCTACCAGGTGTGACCAACCTGTGTGCCATGGGTCATGCCTGGCTGCATGAAGTGGAGGACAGCTAGAAGTGTAGCCCGTCATAAAATGGTAAACTTACCTAAAGCATGAAACGTTTCGTCTTTTCTTTTGTAACTCGGTTGCACGGTTCTTGAGCACGAATTCCGAAGATGACAAGGCTGTGTCATGATGTCAGAAGGTTGGCCATGCTTGATTTGCTTCTGTTTTCTTGCCACATGTATAATCCAGAAACAAGAAACGGACGAAAATACCTAATATTTGTCTTTTTGGAGATTGATTTAATTCACTTAACAGGATCATCTCCAGTTGTAGACACTAGCTGCAAATGACAGAGCTTCATTCTCCTTTAGGAGTAAAATGATTCCATTGCGGGCAGCGTTAATTTGACTCAGTGGGGTTATAATTGAAAAAAAAAATAAAAGAGGACGTGAAACGGGAAGGGAACTATGTTGGAGGGATTGGCTCCTGGGGAGTCAGTGGGGGTAAATATGAACAGAATACATTGTACGCATGTATGAAATTTACAAAGATTTAAAAAAGATTGCGTCGTATAATGCAAAGTGCATTTCTTTACACGTTTCTTTACTGTTAGATGCCTGGTTTTGTCCCATAAAGTGGCTATTGTGAACAGTGCTGCAGTACAGCATCTGCGGCCTGCTGACTTGGCTAAATACTTTGGCTAATACTCTTTGGCTAAATACTCAGGAGTTGTAAAGCTGAGTCATATGACAGATCTATTTCTAGTTCTTTTTTTAAAGTGTTTCAAAACCTATAACGTGGTGTTTAGATTCTTTGAGGACTTCACACAATGTATTTGGGCACGTCCATCGCCTGTACTTCCTCCTAGTTCCTTCCAGACCCACCCTTCCGACTGCCTGTCTTCTTCAAAAATAACATCCACACGACACCATCTGCAAGTACATACACTTTTGCTTCTTTCCCGCTTGCTTCTCTCCTCTTTGGGCTCCAGCTAAGACTTCAAGCAGTGCACTGATAGGAATGGGGTGTGCGTCTTTGACGTCATTTATGTGACACACTGCACTTGATTCGTTTGTGTGTCTTGAGTCATCCCTGCTCTGCTGGAGTGAACCCACCTACATCATGATGGTGCCTTTTTGAATAGGAGAAATAATTTCATGTACATGTTAAGCCTCGTTTTATATCGTATTATATGATCTGCTTTGGAGACAGTTCCATGAGCTGTGTAGAAGAGTGTATGTTTTGTAGTGCTTGGATGGTGTCTTTGTTGGGGTTTCTGTCGTTGTGAAGAGACACCCTGCCATGACAACTCTTATAATGAAAAACATTTAGCTGGCTGGCTTACAGTTCAGAGGTTCAGTCCATTACCACAGAGGGAAGCATGGCAGTGTGCAGGCAGACATGGTGCTGGATGAGGAGCGGAGAGTTCTACATCTTGATCCACAGACAGCTGGAGTGAATGCCACAGGCCTAGCTTGAGCATATGACACCTCAAAGCCCGCCCCCACCGTGGCACACTTCCTCCAACAAGGCCACACCCATCCCAACAAGGCCACGCCTCCAAATGGTGCCCCTCCCTATAAGCCTACGGGGGCCATTTTTATTAAAATCATAACAATACCATATATTCTGATTATGGTTTACTCTTCTTCAACTTCTCCCAGATCCTCCCTACCTCCCCCTCCCCTCTGAATTCAACTTCCTTTTGCCTCTCAGAAAATAAACAGACATCAAAACTTTGATAAGGAGCTTGCTCTGTTTTGGAACAGTATCCTGCACAGATCCATGTGCTAAAGGCTTAGGTGACAGCTGATGGCACACTGGGAGGTAGCAGTATGTATTTAGAAGTAGGACCTATTTAGATGGCTGAAGATACCATGATACTATGATACTTTGGACACAGGACTTAGAGGATCTGAACTGGATCTGACCTAAAAGCTTCCTCCCTGAGGTCTAGCTCTCATGGACAGAAGATACCAGGAAAGCCTCCAAGGAGTGGAAGTAACATTAGTTTTAACCAACTCTGATGCCTGTGAACTAAAACGATGACCAGTGTGGCATGATGTCCCCACAGGTGTAATGGTGACACACATACCTTGGCAGGTGCCAACAGTTTTGTAATTGTACTTAGAACTTGCTCAGGGCAGTAGTTTGAATGAGAATGTGCCCATAGGTGTATGTTTGAATACATACTTCCTCGTTGGGGGAACTGTTTGGAAAGGATTAGGAGGTGTGGTCTCATTAAAGTAGATATGGCCCTGTTGGAGGAGGTATAATACTAAGGGTGGGCTTTAAGGTTTCAAAACCTTATAAACAAGATGTAATTAAAAAGTGAACTTCAAAATGATCTAATTCTGAAAAGGGAGACTTAAGGGATGTGTTCCGGATCACTGATGCGGGGTTTAAACAGAAACATTTTTAAACCTTAGTATCTTCCCTAATTTTACCTTGCCTTTGTTACATGATAATTTGGGTAATGTGGCTTTGGAGAAAGTTTCTGGAAAGCTGACATATACTTCTGCAGTTTTGTTTATTACCGCAGGGCTTTGCTACTGTGGAAGGTCAGGAGCAGTCTAGAACTGTTACTATAACCACACGTCAGCTGTGGCCTGATGAGGGCGCTCTCACTCAATGCATGGCTGGAAAACTGAAGTTCAATCTAGTTAGCGTCAAAAATGGCCGAAGGAAATGAGTGTGAGAGTGCACTGCTTCTAAACCAGCTGGGCTATTCCGGGTCAGGCTCATTTTTACCAACAACAACCGTGAAAATGACAGTAACTTTATCATTCTCTCTGGTTTGAAGACACCACCGCACATATTGAAAATAATAAGAAATCTTCCAAAGTCAGCATGACTCTGGAGGGTGGATGTGGGATTGGGTGGCGAGGCTGGTCTCTCCAATGCGCAGGAGCCGACCGGGAGCTGGTATAACTCCTTTCCCTGTGGCCCTCTCTCCAGAGCGGTCTCTAGCTGCATGCACACCACATCGGTGGGATTCCCTTGAGCATGCATTCAGTTCTCAGAATAGCTTGTTGAAACTTTTGTCCCCAAATTGAACTTTACCTTTCTTTTTCTCGACTCGCTGATGGAAAAGTTATCCCCATGTTCTGCTTTTGTGTCCAAACTGTACATTTATAGGCTGTCATGTGTTTCTGGTTAGTTTCACTTTGCCACATCGCATGCAAGCATTGAATGTATACATTTTCTCACCCTTCCATGTGAGACAGCAATGGCGCTACCACTCTCTAACCTGGGAGTATCTCACCTCTTCCAATTGATTGCAGTTTCCCCACAGAATGGGGCATTTAAACATGCTGTAGGACAGCCTCATAGCATATGGCCTGAGCATTTTTCTAGAATGTCCTTTGATACTAAGACTTTGATTAATCCTCTTTGATTTCGTTAAAAAAAGGAACTTTTTTGAATTAATTTTTTATTAGATATATTTCTTTCTTTTTTAAAAAAGATTTATTATATATATATGAGTACAGTAGCTGTCCAGACACACCAGAAGAGGGCATCGGATCCCATTACAGATGGTTGTGAGCCACCACATGGTTACTGGGAATTGAACTTAGGACCTCTGGGAGAGCAGTCAGTGCTCTTAACCACTGAGCCATCTCTCAACCCAATATATTTCTTTTATTTACATTTCAAATGTTATTTCCTTTTCCGGTTTCCTGTCCATAAGCCCCCTCCCCCCCCCCTCCCCCATATGGGTGTTCTCCCCCCATCCACCCTCCTTACTGCCCCCCTCCCCCCACATTCCCCTGCACTGGGGGTCCAACCTTGACAGGACCAAGGGCTTCCCCTTCCACTGGTGCCCCAACAAAAAAATATGGAACGCTTCACGAATTTTTGTGTCATCTTTGCGCTGGGGCCATGCTAATCTTCTCTGTATTGTTCCAATTTTAGTATATGTGCTGCCGAAGCGAGCATGGAACTTTTTTTTTTTTAAAGAAACAGGTTCCCTTTTCTCCATCCCTGAACTCTAGCTCTTATTCCCAATGTGACCAAGTTATCCTTCCAGAATACTTCACTAGTATTTATATCTGTACCGTCGTCTATCTACCTCTCATCTATTTGAGCCTGATACACAGTGCGGTTTCTTGTGTAGCATGAGTGCCTCCGGGCATGGCTCAGTGTCTACCGTTCTCCTCAGCAGCCTGATACAGCTGTCTCCCGAGAGGCCCTGCCAGAGCATGACCAATACAGAGGTGGATGCTCACAGCCAACCATTGGACTGAGAACGGGGTCCCCAATAAAAGAGTTAGGGAAAGGACTGAAGGAGCTGAGGGGGTTTGCAAGCTCACAGGAAGAACAATATCAACCAACCAGACTCCCCAGAGCTCCCAGGGACTAAACCACCAACCAAAGAGTACATGGCGGGGGGAGGCATGGCTCCCGCTGCATATGTAGCAGAGGATGGCCTTGTCGGGCATCAATGGTAGGAGAGGCCCTTGGTCCTGTGAAGGCTCGATGCCCCAGTGTAGGGAATGCCAGGTCGAGGAGGTGGGAGGGAGTGGGCAGGTGGGTAGGGTAGCACCCTCATAGAAGCAGGGGGTGGTGGTGGGATAGGGGTTTGTGGAGGGGAAATTGGGAAGGGGGACAACATTTGGAATGTAAATAAATAAAATAACCAATAAAAACAAAGTAAAGAAAAAAGAAATCCAGGAAAAAAAAAAAAAAGAATCACGTTCCTTGGAAAGACGTTATGAGAGTTGGACCTGGTGGTGCAGGCCTATAACCCTAGCTACTCAGGCAGCCGAGACAAGGAGACTGACAGTTAAAGACCAACCTGGGCAATTTGGTGAGCGACCATCAAAGTCATTTCTTTTTTTTAATTAAGTTAAAAGGAGGGCTAGGGTTTCAGCTTGGTAGGAGAGCTCTCGTTCAGTCTGAGCGAGGTTCTATGCAGAGGATCCAGTGCTGAACCCCCCCAATGACCAAACGTATGACACAGCAATCAATGTTCTACACTCTGATATCTCTAGATTATTATACATATCACATACATGTTCATAACATACATGTTCATAACATATGTGTTTCATAGTGTATTAGTTCATCTCCATGAATGGACGTTTAGGATATTTCTACATTTTTCCCCCATTATAAAACATGTTTCTAAGCTGTGTGAGTCCCCCAGGTTAAGTCTGTAGGGCCTGGGTTTTGGCATCGAATGGCATCAGTTTTTCCCGTCTTTTTGCTTTCGTGTGGTGCTGGAATGGAGCACCGCGTCTGCACATGCTGGTCAGGTTTTTGTCACTGGGCTAGGCCCCAGTTTCCATTTACCAGTCTCCGTTCTTGTGCACGCTGAAGTGCACAGACGACTTTTAGCTGCGGACTTGGTCTTTCTCTGACGGGATGCAATCTTTACCTTGCTGTTACCTTTCCTTTTCTTTTTTGGAGACTTGATAGAGTGCCAATCTTATAACGTATAAGACAATAATATATCTAGCATTTTGAAAAGTTTTAATATTTTTCCCTAAACCTGGGGGCACTTATAACTTAATAGCCAAGAAGCAAACCAATATTGTTCTAACAAGTTTAGACTGATTCTGTTAAACGCGTCGTTGGTTAGATAACCTGTATCATTTAATGCTTTGAATGTTCACTTGACAACAACATGGGTCCTCAAACCAGCTAGTTCCTTCTGTAGCACAGGCGGCTTGGACATACCGTGCTCTATTTCAAAGAGACTGGAAACCTAATTTCCCTGCCATTTCACTGATGGTCCGTAGCATGTGGCAAATCCTGATTGTGAAAAGCATCAGCCTTGCGCTTTGTGGCTCGTCCTCTAGATACATTGTTTGAACACACCCGGTTTCTCCTGATTCTTTCACAATGGTAGCTATTTACCACAAAAATGAGATCCTGGGATACTGTGGTAGGAATACCTCCAGAGAGTTATCTTGGTCACTGAGTCCCATACTGAGAAACAAATGTCCTACTGTTTCCCTACAAAAATAGGTATAGGGGGCTGGAGAGATGACTCAGCGGTTAAGAGCACTGACTGTTCTTCCAGAGGTCCTGAGTTCAAATCCCAGCAACCACATGGTGGCTCACAACCATCTGTAATGGGATCTGATGCCCTCTTCTGGTGTGTCTGAAGACAGCGACAGTGTACTCACATACATAAAATAAATAAATAAATCTTTAACAAACAAACAAACAGCTGGTATAGGAGTAGTGGTGGCTCTCCCCCCTCCACTAATTTCTGTTCATATAGAACTGAGTAACCAGCAGGTTTTCTTTCTGAAGAGGTGGGAGGGGAGGCAGTGCTGAGGCCCATGGGAGTAGTGGCAACTTGCAGTAGATGCAGGAAAGTGTCCCAGAGCCTTCTCCTTTCAGATACAGACACACCGAGTGGAAAAGAAGAGAAAGAGCTGAAGAGACATTTCCTTATGTCCAGTGCATCAGTGTCGCCACAGGACACCACTTTGCAGGACAAGGAGCTCCCGAGCTACCGGCTGGTCTTTAGCACTTTGCACTGTATTGTGTTTTACACATGCCGTTCCTCGGTGCTTACAAAGCTCCTATGAAATAGGTTCTGGTTTTGTCTGTTTATGCTTGGTGGGAAAATGGGAAGTTAGAGTGTTTCCGGGTCATACTACTGAGAAGTGTGGAGTCAGCATACAAATAAAATCAAATAACGAGTAATTAACAACTGCAAGAATAAATACCCTGCTCAGCTCTTGGGTGTACTGTGTTTACTTCTCTCTCCTTCTTACCAATAGGAGTTCTTTATTTATTATAAATATTAACTCCATTTCTATTTTACATGTTGCAAATACTTGCCACAATCTGTCACTTACCCTTAAATTATTTACCTTCTGTCTTTTGGTATTCATTTCTTGGAAGACTCCCAAAGCAGTAGTTAAAAGTAGGACCTTGGATACCGTTGGTAAACTTTTTTTTTTTTTTTTTTTTTTTTTTTTTTTTTGAAAAAAAAAATAACCAAAATAAAGGGGAAATATGGTTTGGTTTGTGTTGAGTCTCAGTTAATCTAAGTCTGAAGAACAACCATAAGGGAATTAGTTGTATTGTTCACACCAAGGCTCTTTAAAATTACAATTACCCTGTAGGCATATTTGTAATTGGAAAAGAAGGAGTTGGCTTTTTTCATATTTATTAGATCGACGTTTGGGAAAATGAATTTTTTACTTCATCTGCAACAAATGAGTCCTAATCAGCTAAGTGGCTTTGGGCTACTGTGACTTCTCTTTCTCATTTTCTTGCTATTTTTGAAAAGGCCTCTCCCATCTGTGGTACTCGCCCATCCTCCTGAATGGACTCACATCTGGCTTCCTTTGTGGCTGTCGACCCTTCTCTGGTCCCTGTATTCTTCATGGATATTTGGTAGCAGATTTTTTTTTTCTCTCAAGAGTTTCAATTTATATGGGTGTCCCCTTTCCGCTCTGTGTTCTCAGGCATGTAAAATCACCCCTAGTCTAAATGACCCCAGTGGAACTGATCTAACCCTGAGCTGTGGTTCCTGCATTTCAGTGGACATCAGAAGGCTCCATTAATACACAGTCTTCTGATCTCTAACGGGAGAGTCTCTGATTTCATAACTCTGAATTAGTTGATATCATAAATATTGCAAAATAAGTGGGAGACCAGAGAGGATCCCAGCTCTTGAAGATGTCATTGTGCCTAAGGCACCAACCGTGGAGCATGCTTGGCCCTGACCATCACAGAGATATTAACCGTTTGAGTTCTATAGACAGTTTGCATTGCAGCCCAATGTCTGTAATGAGAGAGAATAATCGGGCCCACTCATTCTCACAAGGCTCAGCATAAGAACGTGGTTTCCCCAAGGGAAATGGGAGTCACAGGTAATGTGGTTACCAAGGCTCCTAATCTCATTTCCTTGTCCCCAGCAAAAGTTCCATCCCCCTGAACTTCATGTATTATTAGGTTATTAGGTTAAAGGTTATTCCACGACCTTTATCGCTTATCTCACATTGAACCTGCACTTTACCAATTTGGCTGGGCTAACTGGCCAGCAAGCTCCAGGATCTTCCTGTCTCTGCCCGCCCAGCGTTGAACCAGCACACGCGGCTGTGTTTCCTTGTGTCTCCCACTCCGTTCTGCATAGATGCTGAGAATAGAGTCTCAGGTCCTCATGCTTGCCTGACAGACATTTACCAACTCAGCCATCTCCACAGACCTTACTTATTAAATATTTCCTATCTATCTGTTGGTAATGGAAATGCAGTAGATTCTTATGACTTGATTTTATATTATTCAGCTAAGAATCTCTTACCCATCAAATGGTTTATTTACATTCATTCATTCATTCATTCATTCATTCATTCATTCATTCATTCTTTGAGGTAGGGTCTCACCATACAGCTCTGGTGGGCCTGAAACTCACTATGTAGATCAAGCTGACCTTGAACTTGATATTTGTCTGCCTCATTCTCCTGAGTGCTGGGATAAACGGTGTGTACCATAGCACTTAACTCAGTTTTTTTCTTTTTTTTTATTCTTTTTTTGAGCTGGGGACCGGAACCCAGGGCCTTGCGCTTGCTATGCAAGTGCTCTACCACTGAGCTAAATCCCCAACCCCCTCAGTTTTTATTCTTAATATAGCCATATCATCCTTGAATGGACTATTTCTTCCTTTTAATTCTTAAGCATTTTATCTATCATCTGTCTATCACCTATCTATCATATGCCTCATCTATCTATCTATCTATCTATCTATCTATCTATCTATCTATCTATCTATCACCTATCTATTATCTATCTACCTATCACCTATCTATTATCTATCTATCTATCTATCATTTATTTCTATCATCTATTATGTATCCATCCATCCATCCATCCATCTCCCATCTATCACTTTACCGGACTGATTAGGGTGTCTAACCAATGATGAGTATGGCTGCAGATGGCAGGCAGTCTTGGCTTAAATGGTTCTTTTAGTGTTTTATGAGGTTATAGTGTTTGCTAGAGGTTTTAAAGGCTATTCTGTATTCAATTAAGAATGTCTGGCTTGGCGCAAGGCCCTGGGTTCGGTCCCCAGCTCCGGAAAAAAAAAAAAAAAAAAAGAATGTCTGGCTTGCTAAGAGTTGTTATTGTAACAACTTTATCAAATACTGTTTTTGATTATGTCGAGATGCTTATATCGTTCTGTTAATCTTTAACGTGGTGAATAATATCTTTAATTTTCTAATGTTAAGCCAGTATCTCACAGCTGGGATTAATCCAACTTGATAATGTGTTCTTCGTATCTGCATTGTTCTAGTATTTGGTAGTAGTTTCTTTAGGATATTTGCAGCCATGGTGCAAACACGGGGCTGGGCTGTGATTTACTTTCTCTTCTGACAGTGGTTAGCACTGGGTTTTCTTGGGTTCATAATAGACTGAGTTGATTTATAGATGCGTCTCCCCAGTCTCTGCCTCTGTAGTCAAATGGCATTCTCTGGGCATTAAGATGGATTGTGGTCCATCCTGATTCAATACGACCTCATCTCAACTTGATTGTATTTACAATGACCCAAATACTGTACATTCTGTTATCTTCTTCAGTCCTAATAACCTCCCCACCTCCTATAAGAGGGTATGTTTCAATTGGGAGGAAATAGCTTCATAGCACTCTGCCCTTTCTGGCAATGCTGGCATTCTGCCAACCTCTCCTCCCCGACATCCCTGAGCTCTGGAGGGTGGTACAGAGGTATGATGGTTTTCATCCTCTGCGGCTGAGCACTGGCCCCCTAGGCCACAGCAACTGTCACTGCTTAGTGCTGTGAGCAGCTATGAGTCTCTGCTGAAGCTACCACCCACTGGGAAGGGGAAACTCATGCCCATGGCCAAGGTTGGCAGTAGGAATGCACAGTAGGAGTATACAGTAGGAATATACAGTAGGAATACACAGTAGGAATACACAGTAGGAGTATACAGTAGGAATATACAGTAGGAGTATACAGTAGGAATATACAGTAGGAGTATACAGTAGGAATATACAGTAGGAATACACAGTAGGAGTACATAGTAGGAATACACAGTAGGGGTATACAGTAGGAATATACAGTAGGAGTATACAGTAGGAGTATATAGTAGGAATACACAGTAGGAGTACACAGTAGGAATACACAGTAGGAGTATACAGTAGGAATATACAGTAGGAGTATACAGTAGGAGTATATAGTAGGAATACACAGTAGGAGTACACAGTAGGAATACACAGTAGGAGTATACAGTAGGAATATACAGTAGGAGTATATAGTAGGAATACACAGTAGGAGTATACAGTAGGAATACACAGTAGGAGTATACAGTAGGAATATACTGTAGGAGTATACAGTAGGAATACACAGTAGGCACACATAAAAATGCCTAGAAAGCTGTTTGACAGGCACACTGCATCCAGTTAGGAAAACAATAGCAGTTTGCTTCCCACTGGGCTCATGACCCCAGCCATGAAATTTTGCACTGGTTTATAATACCAGACATGAGTTTTGTCCTGAGGCCTTAAATCCAGCCCCAAAGCAGTTGGTTATAGCTACAGAAAGCTATGCCCGATTCTCTAGCAAGCACACCTTGTCTGTCACATTGATTGTATAGCACAGAGTCCATGACGGAGCAGGATTGTTGGTGAGATTGTTTTCCAGTGGCCTACACAGCGTCTCCCACCACCTTGGAAGCCACTCAGAAGGAGGGAACTTCAAGTTTAGCCCCAGATTCATCTCTCCATGTCCTACAACAAAGTATGATGTCATCTGCCAGACCAAGGGCCTTTCTGGACGATACCTCCTGGGGTAGCCCACTTATGGCACTGGAATTCTCATTCGACAACCTTGTAGCTCCTGGAAGGGCCTTTTTCTACCAGTATATGGTGCCTTCGTTCAGGCTCTTTGATTACCGTTTTTTACTATTCTTCCAGATGTTTTTCCAAATCTCTAAGACACTCAAGGGTTAGTATTAGATAATGAAACACTTTCACAGACGGGAAGCAGGCTCTCTGAAGGTTTGCCACCATCTGTTCTAAGCAAGTGCCTTAACTGGTCTTAGCAAAGTCTAATGTACCACAAAACATTCACTCCTTAAATTGTCAAAAGGGCAATGGCGGGTAGGCTGGCACTGATGGAAGACGCTATCCCATTTAGTCATCCGTGATATACAGGCATCTTAAGGTAGACACACAGCTTCTTTACCTGGGGTATCGCTGCTGCCACAGGGCCTCAGCACCTCTCTACCCATAACGGTTCTCAGGGGGTTGGGCTTGCACGGCTAAGGCAAGGTCAGGCCCTAGTGGTAGCAGGGCCACCCACCTTCTAACCTGTCATGCCTGCTGCTGGAGTAGGCTTCACGCCTCCTACAAGCACAAAGGCAGCACCATGGCCCGTGCCCACCGCTGGTCACACCAGGCTGCTGAAAGGAACTCAGGCTGGACCAACAATCTTCACCCCGTTGTACTTCCTTTCAGGGGAGAATGCACACGTGGGAACAGCTGCCCCTTCAGGAGAAGTTCAGTCTTCTCACTTGTACAGTTCTACCTATCACTTACGTCTTATGCGAATGATTGCCCGGTTTGGAAAGCTTTCTGTTAATATTTCCCTAGTACCTCTGGCTTCATGCTTCCCAGACAGACGTGTTTGACTCCTTTGCCTCTCTTCTTGATTGCTTTATCACTTAAAAAACCCGATTACCTGCTGGCTTAAATAATTCAGTCCTGCTAGAACCTCCGCTCTCTTACAAACATCACGAAGCTCTCACATCACAGGACTCAGCAAAGCCACCAAGGCCTCACACTACCCTGGGGACCCTGCGTGTTAACTTCTTTCTTAAGTGTCCTGTGGGCACAGGCCCATCTGCCCAATGAGCTGGCTATCAAACACCTTTGCTTCTGTAGCGCTCAGTGCCCACATAAATTAAAGGAATTAGGAGACAAATGTGCGTGGACACATGTCCTCTGTATCTGTCTCCAATTTGACAGGGGAGGTAGAAGAGGGAAGATAAGAGGGGATGCACAGGAAACTGATAGTTAGAGAAAAGCCTGCCTCTAACTTAGGAAATAATGAAACAGATTCCCACAGCCTGGTTCATTAGACCTGCAGTTCTCAACCATGGGTCATCACCCCTTTGGCAAACCTCCATCTCCAAAAATACTTATATTACCATTAGTAACACTAGCAAAATTACATTTTTGAAGTAGCAATGAAAATACTTCTATGGTTGGCCATCACCATAATATAAGGAGCTGTATTAAAGGGTTGTAGCATTAGGAAGGTTGAGAACCACTGCATTAGACCATGGGACACAGGGGCAGAGGGGACCACTGTGTCAGGCAGCTGCAATTACCACCAGCTTGGTCTATTTTAAGTTTTAGTGATGATGAATATTTTAGATCAGGCATTAAAAATTTAGGTTACTCTCCAGGGCCAAGTAGCGGACGCAGAATGTCCAGGGTTTATATTTTCCTTTTTGATTTAGCACAGATTTAACAAGAACGGGTCATTTCCGTCTTACAGGTTTGTTCAACCACGTGGGCTGTTTTTTAGGTGCAGATTTTCTCTTCTAACAGAAGAGGGCAACTCGTATTTCATGTGGAGCCATCTTTCGTGCTTCTCATGTCTTGGGAGTGCTCCAAGTCCTGTTCCCGCTGCTCCCTGATGCCTCACCAAGCCCTGGACTCAGGTTCCCATGGTCCCAGCCACTCTCTGAGTGAGCGGCAATGTCAGTGCTTCCTCCGTTCCGGCAGGTATCATTCACACGCAATGTGACTCCCCAGTGTCCATTACCAACTGGGTCTCTCAGCCATTCACTTAGAGGACCAACCATACTTTATTAAGTGCTTTGGAAAATCGCTTACGGTAGGAAGATCAGCCATGATACTTAGTATGATATGACACCTTCATATAACTGGCTCTTACATTAGTTGGCTACAATAAGTTGGCAAACTAAGGGCAGAAGAAAACCAGTGTGAGTAGATTTTTGCTCACTCCTATAATATTTCTTACATGCTAGATTCTAAGCAGCATGGGAGCCATTTAATATGCCAGTCACTTATCCTACTAAATGTTACATGTTGCTTAGTAGTGTTTTGTTTTGTTTTGTTTTGTATTGTTTTCAGGTTTCTTGAAAATATGGCATAGCAGATTAAACAGCTCAACGTGGTGTTTTGAAATTCATCCCAGCCGTAGGCTGAGTGACCTGGAGGTTGGAGAGACCGCCAAAGTCCAGAAGCTTCAGCATTTCCTTGGTGTCAGGATCTACCTCAGTGATCTCCTGATCTAGGGCTGAGACCTTGGGAGCCTAATTATCTCTCCTCGCCCTCTCTTCTTCCTGCAGCTTGATGGAGATGCCTCTCACAGGACCTCTCTGAATCCACCTCCTCAGATGCGTGACGTAGCCGGCTATCTTGTTCCGAAGGTTTTTGCTGGGGATGATGGCGATCTCCTCGCACACGTGCTTGTTGGTGTGGAAGTCATTACCCAGGCCTGTGTAGTACTTCTCGATGATGACCCGGGCCGCCTTCTTCACAGTCTTTGTGCGAACGCGACTCATGTTGACAGGTCTCGGTAAAAGAGTGCTACTTAATATTTTCATTTAATTATTTTGTGATTTTCTTTTTGTGTGTGAAAATACTATATAAATAGGGACCCTATCATTTAGATATCCAAACATACGCTATGTTCTACAGAATGAGTTAAAGTTTAATTGTAGCTGCTACAGTCCATAAACATTTCCAATGTGCCATGAGATGGCTAATTTCGATTGTCAACTTGATTGGACCTGGAATCAGCTAAGAGATGCCTCCGGTGGATTTTGCCAAAGTATTTCTAGGAAGGATTGGCTGAGGCTCCTCCCTAGCCTGGGCAGCACCTTGGACAGTGACCCAGACATAGAGGACCCTGAAGGAAAAGCCATGATACTTTTACCTGCCATTCTTTGGCTCTTGGCTGGCGAGTGAATCTACTCTGCTGCAGCTGCCACCACCCCTGTCCGTCACTGACAATGGAATTCAGCTTTGTTTGGATGTTCGCTCTGGACTAGAGGCTAGTAATTCTCCAGGAGTCATTTAGGCCTTCCACACAAGACTGGTACTATTGAGTCATCCAGCCTGTAGACTGAAGAGCTACAGGTTCTAAGCCTTTCCAGTTTGCAGACAGCCATTGTTGGGCTACCCAGCCCCTACTGTGTAAGCCAATTTGATAAATTGGTTTTGTTCCTAAGTAGAACATCCATGCTTTAATGGATGTTATATTGTACAGGTTGAACATTACATTGTGAAGTGATAACAAATAATCTTTTAAATATTAAGTTTCAATATGAATTATTATTGTGTAACAGTTTGCTCTGAGATGAAAACATTCCATCTCATGCAGAAGCTCCTTAAACAGCAAGGTAAAAAGATCTCAAAACAAAACAAAACAAAAAAGATCTCAAAATAGCTTCAGGAAGTCCCTGAAACTGACCAAATTCACTAGACCCCTCCTTGTCAAGAGTAAGCAGACAAAGCTGAGAGTCTCTCTTGGACAAGCCGAGCTGAAAAGACAGTCTATACCAGCTCCCCAGAGAAGCCAGCCAAACTGCCTGGAAGAGGTTTAGACCTGAGGTACTTGGAAGAATAGTCTCCAACCTCTTCCACTCCCTGCAGGCTGTGCAGTGTGCTCCAGGTTGCCAGCTTGTGAGCTATCACTCATGGGCCTTGGTGATGCAGTTTTGTGTGTGTGTGTGTGTGTGTGTGTGTGTGTGTGTGTGTATTTCTGCTCCTGTAACTAAGCCCTCAGTCTCATTTCTATAGTTATAGTAGCCCCAATAAAGTTCATTGGTTCACCAAGTTGGACTTTGGTGGTTTCTGCACTGCGGTCTGTTGTGGGCTCCCTATCTGGGGTGAGTAGGGACATGTATATAGCGATCCCACAGGAAACGTTTAGTCACACAACAGAATTGATGCCTGGACAGGGACCTGACAGAACCAAAGATGAGGAGTGAGTGCATGGTCCTGGCTGTGGGCAGTGAGACATGCAGCTGAGGCTGAGTAGCCTGAAAATGGAGCCTCCTGGTTCTGGGCAGTAAGGGGTGCAACTGAGCAGCCTGGGGAGGGGGTCCTGGCTGTGAGGAGCCCAGAGACGGGGGCATCTGCAGAGGGAATTCTGATGGAGTTGTCCTTTCCTGGTGTGTGTTAGGCTGAGGAGCCCAGGGAGGGGGACATCTGCAGAGGGAATTCCGATGGAGTTGTCCTTTCCTGGTGTGTGTTAGGCTGAGGCGCCCAGGGAGGGGGACATCTGCAGAGGGAATTCTGATGGAGTTGTCCTTTCCTCGTGTGTGTTAGGCTGAGGCGCCCAGGGAGGGGGACATCTGCAGAGGGAATTCCGATGGAGTTGTCCTTTCCTCGTGTGTGTTAGTGTGCCTGTGTCCCATGGTTGCATGGTTCTTGCTTGGACAGTGCGCAACTAAGGCTGAGCCCTGAGGAGTAGGAATGTCTGTGAGAGGAATACCAGGATGCAGTGTGTGAAATGGTGTGGCACGCCTGCTTGATGAGTGGGGTCCACTATGTGAATACAGAGATGGCCTGAAATCAGGTAAAGGTTTAGAGGAAACTTTGCAGTCTGAGATGGTAGCCAAACAGGAACTTGATTGCGTAACAGAGTAATTGCAACAGGAAAGGGAGATGCAGCAGCATCCTCCGCATTAGCCTCTGACCTGGCAAAGAATGTCGAGGTACTGGCTTGCCTCTCTTAAGACTTGGGGGCCAGAGGGAAAAGGGAGCACAAGTTAGATCCATGCTCAAAAGCCCTTCCTGGGATCCAAGAACTTGGAGCCCATGGGACGATTCAGAGATGAAGAGGAGAATGTTCTAAAAGCAGTAGGATATAGCCTGCAAGTCTGACCTTTAATAGAAAAACAGGGATCTGTAACCCAGCATGGAGACGGGAGCATTAAAAACAGTCCAGTACGAGAAACAAGTGTGGTCAGGAAACACTCAGTTCTGGAGCTGCCGCAATTGGGCAGACTTTTAAACAAGCCATGAAAGTGCCTGTCTGTCACAGGCAGTGTAGGGGGCTGTGGGAAATGTGATCCGTCTGACTGCTGTGAGGGTAGGAAAATCGAGAAACTTAACGTCCCATCCCTCCCTACGGCAAAGGCTGCATAACCGGAGACAATGTGAGGGAACCAGTCCCGATGAGCGGGCTTATCAGAGCCATTAGGAACACTTGGTTAATCTGAAATCCCATAAGTGCCCAGGAATGGAAAGCAGTTGGGGAGGGCAGATGCTGCAGAGGGACCCAGAAATAAGAGAAAGCGTTTTGACTGGAGATCATTGTGCTAGATAGAACTGAAAGGACCTTGTCAGCACAGGCTACCCCAAGACCAGTCTCAGATTGCTCCAGAGGGATAGAGGGCAGGGAATAAGATAAAGACAGGAGATACAAGAGGAGGGAGAAGGAAAAAGGAACAGAGGAGAGGGGGAAGGGGTGTTTGCCCCAGAGGGACAAAGAACAGCCTTTGGATAGAGAAAGGACAGACTAGACAAATGACAGTTCATAAAGGGAAAAGGGGAGGATGAGTTGGTTAGTTTTGATTGGACATGTTAATTAGTGAGCTGAAGGGGGCTTTTGATTGCTGGACTTCAGTACTTTGAGAGCAGGACCTTGGTGGTCAGCCTCAGGATGAGGAAGTGACCAAATGAAGAAATAGGCCTCGGGGTGGACAGCTTCCGGAATGTAATCTAGTGGCTTTTAACAGGGCAGAGGCTGGCCAGAGTCCTTCCATGTTCACAGAGGAGTTAAAGACAAGGTTGATCCAGCAGGGATCTCAAGGCTCACATGGATTTTTAGTGGCTCTACTGAGCCCCGCTGTGGGGCGAGCGCCTTTTTAAGTGCGAGAGGCTTCAGCAGATCTCAGGGATGGGCACTAACCTGTAAGGTGAGAGGGTAGCTGAGAGGAGATAAGAAAACAGTAAAGCAGAGGAACAGGTCGGTCTGGGCTGTCAAAGATGAATGCATGTGAGGCTCGAGTTCCTGAGGAAAAAATCGATAGAAAACCAAACTGTGTGCTGAGGGGTCTCGGCAAGGCTTTAGGGCAAGGAGCAGTTCACAGCGTATCTGTGACAGCAAAGACGATGGAGCCTGTCCCAAGGGTGGGTACTTATCACCCCCAGAATAAGGAGGATAAATTTCCCTCCAGTCCAAGGTTATTCTAGGGGTAGAGATGGTTTGCCCAGCCAGGGCCTCCTCCAACAACCAGGTATGGTGAATGGGGAGGTTAACAGCTGCGGGGCTAACCCAGGGCCTGTCTAACCCAGGGAGTCAGCAGACGGAGCAGAGGAGAGCAGGGCCGTCGTGTCCACATTAGGTCTGAATTGATTCAGTTAGGCAAAGTAATTTTTCATGGGCGGCTCCTCGGAAGAGCTCGAGGATATGAAAATGTAACAGCTCGGAGAAAATGACCAAGCATTACAGGGAGCCAGATAAGTTAGAGCCCCTATCCACCATCCTTTGGACTCAACCTTGGTCTGTGGAGAAAGCAGTGGCTATGAATGGGTGAAACCCTTTCCGTCTGTGTTAGACCTTGCTGTGTTCCACTTGAGTATCCTCTTAGTTGTGAACTGGGCTCACCGGACACTGCTAAGAACAGAGGACCACAGAACTTTCAGAGAGCTCCACCAGGGTTATCTTTGTAACCCACTGTTGGTTATGGGATGGCGGCTCTGGATGCTGCCTTGTCCTGCCCATCATTTGGAAAAGCTTTTTCATAGAGATGACATCGTGCGAACCTCTGAGTGTTTGGCAGATTTGGGATGCCGTTGGTGAGACGACCAGGTACGGTGATGCTTCTACCTACATGGCTGATGAAACAGAAAAAAATCAGAAGGTTCCTTATGTGGGTAGAAAAAGACACTCCCAGAGGACTTAGGGTTACTGAATGAAGAACCCCAGAGCCAGAAGTCAGCCTCCCTGTGAGCTGTGAAAGGCAATTACTCCTGCTGCTGGTTGAATGCCAGAACTAGGGAGTAAGACTCGGCTGCTCGACAGACTGCGTGCTTTGACTGTGGGACGTGGAGAAATTAAGCTGGGGCTGAATTGGAGACGCCCACCCTGCTGGCTGTCTTTCCTAGTGCCAGAAGTGGCCACACAGGCTTCTGGTGTGTAGCTGTTACCAACATTCCTGCTTGCCTACGGGTCCTGCATGCTAAAATACCAACCTCTCGGGCTGGATATGCCTGCTGGCACAGCAGTGGCTTGGCTGTCATGGGTGAGGCCGGCAGCCTTTTGATTGGATTTAAGCCCTGCTCCAAAAGAGGGCATTCACTTCTGGTACTGTAAGCAGAACAACGATTTGTGGCTGGGGAAGTCATAGGTTCCAGTGGAGAAGGAACTTCTGTGGTTTTCCTAGATGGAGATGATGAACCGTCACACTGCCTTATAAATGTGTGCTCGTACCCACAGAGCAGTTGTGGTCAGCCTCAACTCATAACCACTGCTATGCTCTTGGGAGCAAGTGACTGTGGCTGTGGCTCAGTGGCCTAATTCCTAGCCATATGTGGATATCTCCAGTCACCCCCTCTGAGGCTAAGGAATCATTTGGAAGAGCAGGGGGAAATAATGTAAGAACCTGAGGAAAGGGCAGAGCATAACAGCTCCCTTTGAGATCTAGACATTTCAGTCTTCATGGACTCTCCTTGAACAGGAAGGCGAACAAGTCAAAATAGCTTCAGGAAGTCCCTGAAACTGACCAGATTCACTAGGCTCCTCCCAAGAGTAAACAATAAAGAGTGTTCAGAGTCCTTCCTAGACAAGCCAAGCTGCAAAGAAGACTGTGAGACCAGATCAGCTGCCTGGAAGAAGCAGAAACCAGCCAAACTGCCTGGAAGAGGTTTAGACCAACTGAGGCACCCGGAAAGGACATTCTCCAATCTGATGAGCTGCCCGCAGACTGTGCAGTATTCTCCAGGTCCCTAGCTTTGTGAGCTGTCAGTGCAGCTGTCTTTAAGTTATTCCTGCTCCTGTAACTAAGCCCTCACCCATATTTCTATAAGTAACGCCAATATTCATTGGTTCACCAAGTTGGGCTTTGGTGTTATCCGTATTTTGGTCTCTTGTGGGTTCCCTATCTGGGGCTTATAGGTGTGTGTTGCCGCTTTCCAGGAAAAATTCTGCCACATAGCAACTATGTAAATGTAGCCAACATTTTATATGATTTCTATGTGTTTTGAAGACTACACACATAACAGGGACCCAAGTATGTAAGAAGCATGTAAAGGACATAGGAAGATGTGTTTTCAGTCCCACGGTCCAGGCTACCTGGGTCTATGTGAGCTGTGTGGCTGGCAGCTTGGCCCGAGTTTAAATGCTGCCTTTTCTGCACTGTACTAGCTACATAGGCTTGGACACGTGATTTAATTTCTTGACGTTTGATTTCCTCATTTGTAAGATAGGGTCAGTCATTCTGATCTTACAGAGTTATTGGAAATATTTTTTTTGAGTTATTGGAAATATTAACAGTGATGTTTACAGGGTAACTTTCATCTATTAGGTAGGCAAGAAAAGGAGGAGGAGGAGTAGGAGTAGGAGGAGTAGGAGGAGAAGGCAGAGGAGGAGGAGGAACAGGAGGAGGAGGAACAGGAGGAGGAGGTGATGATGGTGATGATGGTGATGATGGTGGTGGTGGTGAGGATGATGATGATTGGTTATGTTTGCTCTTTTTCAAGACTTCCAAGCTGCTGACCCTCAGACTCAGGAGGGTCTGAGACAGCCTGCTTCCTGCATCATCTGTCCTCACCAGCATTTCTATGACACCTACCTATGTAGGGACCAGCTTTTTAATTGGAAGTAGGGAGCAAAGCAGAGAAAACGCCAGGCACAACTTCATCCTCCACCCTCTCTGCCTTGTCACTGTCACTACGGCTAACACTGAGGAATAACTGTCCCTAAACAGTGGAAATGTCCCTGGCCTCCTTTTAGTCCAAAGAAGGACGTTCTGTGACTCACTGAGGACAAGCCATCCAGTGCCACTTCTGGCCACTTTGAAATTTATTTAAGGAGATAGGGGTTTGCTGCCTCTGGGTGGCTTTCACGTACTCATCTGTTTCTCAGTGCAGACTGAGGGAGACACTCGGAGAACATCCTGGAAGCCCAAGGCTACAGAAATCACTACTCTTCTTCACCATAACCAAAGAAGAAGAAAATCGAAAATTCAAAGCAGGCCTTGATAAAGTCACCATTTCCCCCATTTCAAATTATAAATTTGATAATTATAGTCAAAGTTTGATAATATTTATGGCACTACCTCAGACATTTTGTGATTCATTTATTTAAAATCAGACTTCTCTATGGGGAAAACTCTCCAAATGCAGATTTCTGTAGCTCTGGTCATCAGGTCATGGCTTACAGAGCTGCCCCGGTCTTGCTGTGGAAATCTCTGACAGCTGGACTCATAATTATAGAAAGGACAGCCTCCTGTTCTGGTATCCTTTAACAAAACTCGAAAGGAGTCACTTCTCCTCCTTATTGTGTGGATGGGTGTGTTTTTATCCTTTAAGGCCAGTTGGTATCCAATTGCCAACTAATTTAAAAAAACACTCTTAGAGGGAGGAAACGGTAATATAGAATTTAAAAACCGAGCCTTGTTCCAGTTTTTCTGAGGATAATCAGACTATAAGTATAGTTTTCTTTTAGTCAGAGAGGAGATTTCTAGAAGCCACACATTTTAAGTCAGTTTCTGTGGTTACCACTCACAATATTTAGTTTCTAAATAGTAAGATAAATGTCCACTCAATCCTCCCTCCCCCCCTCTGATGGTCCCATAAGAAATCATTTTGCCATTAGCCTGGAAATGCTCCAAAATACAAGAGTGTGGCAGGGCCTTGAGGGAGACATCAGATGTCAGCTCACATGTGACATTTGCGCTCCCCATCCCATGTCTGAAAGTAAGGGTGCGGTGTGCATACGAAAGGGGCGCTCTGTCTCTGACAGCTCGTCAGCCTCCGGGGACGAGCAATCTAAAAGCCATCAGTGGATTTCTGGGCATTGCCTTGAATCTAGGTCTTTCCGAGGATCTTGAAACATGGTGGGGATAGCCAGCTTGAAGCAAGCAAATGCTGATCGTACGGCAGCCAGCCGCAGGACTCAAAAACACTTCGCGAAACGTTATTAATCCTCACCGTGGCTCTCTGGTGCCATAAATATCCACCACTGCTCATCTGGAAAATCAGGATTGTGTCAGAGCCCCAGTGGATCCTGAAATCCAAACTGGGATCAGACCACCATGGTTTGGAATTGATACAGTCACAGCGATTGGTGAGCCCAGCTGTTCTGGGACTGAGAAAGTGCTGGTCCTGTCTGGACGCCCTCGGAGGTTCTGTCTGAGGTTCATCTGGTGAATGTCAGTGGGAGACAGAATCATTATTTATGCTTCTGGTCTTTTCTTTCTCTGATTATCCTCTAACTACGGATTGCTCTCTTTCCTGTAATTACTTTTTCTTTTGAGGTGGAATCTGACTCTGTGGTACAGGATGGTTTAGAACTCACTGTGTAGCCCAGGCTGACCCTGCCCCTCCTTCTCTAGTGTTGGGGTCCCAGGTACACATCACCACAGCCAGCTTATAATTATTATTAATTTGATTTCCCGAGCTTAGACTACTGAAGCACTGAATCTCTGTGTGAAATTTGCTAACCTGGGCGGCGGGAGGGTTGCCCACAGTGAGGACAGGCATTTAAGGAGGACGCTGTTTCTATGTCTTTGTTCTGAAAATTCCTGGCTCCAAAGGATTTCCTAACTGAATGTGTGGGCAGAGAAAGCCATGCCTGGGTCAGGGTGAGCAGAGAAGGGTTGCAGCAGTGACAGCTGCCTGTGTAATCGTAGGGAAGGCTCAGGGATGTGTCCCCTGTTACCCTTCACTTGCTGCTGGCTATGTCAGTGGCTGGGCACCTGCGAACTACTCTGCTTCTCACTCCACAGAGCAAACCACTAAGGATCCTGGTGAATTTAAATAACAGTCATAAGCTTCCACGATTCTTAAAAGCGCAATCTCATAATAACCCACGACAAACCCTGGACTTCTCCTTCCTTACACAAAGCCTGGAAGTAATTGGTATACTGCCACTTGATAAGTGGGTCAGATTCCCGGTCTATCCCTTATGATCTCTGGCAAAGGCCACTCGATATTAATTATTAATACAGTTATAAATGTTTTTAATCTGCGAAATACTAATAATGGCGCTAACCTCACAAGGGTTAAATGAGACAATGAATCTGTACACGGTTGGTCCACAGCCGAGCGCTGTTAGTCAGCGGGAATTTCACACTTTTAGTGAAACGAGGCTTTCCTTATTAAATCACAAATAGCAACTTAGCGTAGCGAGACTTCTAGATAGGGTTGGTAGTCCCTGAGCGAAAGGGTGTAGCATCTCAGGATGGCATTCTCTAAATGAGTCTGGGTGATGTCAGCCACGTTAAGCAACGAACAGTTAGGCATTGACAGTGCCGAACCCATGGATCAGGGAATCTACTGTAGGAAGGCTCCAGGAAGTTTGCTGCCTGTAAGAGAAATGCAGTGGGCGGGGCAAGGCTCAGTCAGTGCAGTGGACCTACGTCTGAGGACCCAGAAACCACATAAAAAAGCCTGACCACTATCCCAGAGAGTCAGAGACACAGGGTCTTGAGGCTTGCAGGTCAGCCAGCTTCAGGCTTAGGGAGCCACCTTTCAAAAGATAAAGTAACAGTGCTTGGATGGGACATCCTTCTGTGACCTCTGCGCTCCACCCGTGGAGATAGACACGGCCGCACCCACGCAGGAAAAGGGGTGAAAAACAAGGCGTATCTTATGAGTCTTTTGGATGCGTAGGCGACAGACATATTGAATGCAAAAACTAGGCTTAGAATTAAAAAAGAGCACCAGCTTAATTCAGCATGAACCCACTGGTGTATCTACTTGTCCTTAATCTTCCTCCATTCTGTGGGTATGCGCCCTTGGCCGTCCAGTCCGTTCACACGGTACGCGTGATTCCATGGAACCTGGGATTCCTCTTCCATCTGGAAATCCACGTCTCTAAAAGGTTCTGTAAAAAAAAAAAAAAAGATTTATTATCTCTCTCTAATCTGGGGTTCCCAATTTCTTAGCTAGACTGTTATCCAGCAATCCCCAGCAATCCCACTGCCCTGGAACTGGGGAGATTGGTGGGGATTTACAGGTAGTAGCAGGGGTACCTGGCTTGTTGTATGGATGCCGAGACCGGAACTCTGGTCCTCATGACGTCAGAGCAAGCACTGCCACCCACTGAGCCGTCGAGCTTTAGTGTGTTTACAGTCAGTGGTATTCAGTGTAGGTCAGTTTTGGACAAGGAGACGTAAAATAATCTACTATATTTTTTTGAGGCTTTTCCTGGGTTAAACAGATTTATAAAGGGCATTTTCTTCTTTTTTTTTTAAATGCATAATTGTAGTGTTTTTATGACTATGAAGAAACCAGTCTGAGAGGAAATCCACTGTGGCGAGTGGAGCGGAGTAAAAAGGGGAGGGAGCCTGGGTCCTGAACGATTGTGCTGCCGGCTTCGTTCGGACTTCCGGTTACTTGAAACAGTTGAATGGGCATTCAGTCAAAATATGTAAGTGCTCTCTTGATTAATCCTTGCTCTTCATTGCCGCAGAAAGGGTTTACAGCCCCTTGCCATCTGATTGAGGAAACAGGAAGCAGGTAAGTCACGAGACAAATGAGGAAAAGAAAAAAGGGAAACAGAAGGAAGGTTGCTGCTTTTACACAGCAGCATGTCGCACAAACCCCGTGTAGTTTTCAGAAGAAAGCAAAACCTTATCTTGTGATAGAAGAGACACAGCTCACACAATCCCAGGAGCTGGGGCTGTAGAGATGGCTCTGAGGTTTAAGGTCCTGAGTTCAGTTCCCAGCAACCACATGGTGGCTCACCATCCGTAATGAGATATGGCGCCCTCTTCTGGTGAGCAGGCATACGTGCAGACAGAACGCTGTATACACATACATACATACATACATACATACATACATACATACATACATACATACATACATCTTAAAAAAAATCCCAGGAGTCATAGCAAAAACTTGCAGAATGGATGGGAAGCAGATCCCCCTTCCCTCCCTCCATCCCTCGAGTCGGGAGGTTTTAATGAGGCTGTTAATGAGACCAGTGAGACGGCGACACCATTGTGACCTCCTGGATGAGTTTTGTGTCTCTGAGGCTTTGTGCCAGAAATAGAGGGTCATGGAGGTTGAAAACCTGGCCTTCAGATCCCAAATAAACGAAACTCTTTTAATTCTTTATTTTCTTTCCCTCCGCCCTCCCCTTTATTATTTGTTTTTAGAGACAGGGTCTTACCTCATAGCTCTAGCTGGCTCAGCACTCACGATCCTCCTCTAACTACCTCCTGGTTGCTGGGACCCCGACTGGGCACCGCCACATCTAGCCCCACTCTGAATCCATTACAAATTATAAGACACGGAATGCGTTGTCATTATATAATTTATGACGATAAGCACTGGAAATGATTTAAATGCCAACCTGACAGGATTGTCCTATTGTGATCCAGTACGTGATCTACAGCACACGGTGCTTTATCCGCTGGATGGGACATTTTATTCTCGGCATCTAAAGACTTCTACCCGTATTTAAACTTTCATAGCTACAGCACCCCGTCCCTGCGTCAGCGTCTGAGGTCCAGGGAAACATTTCCTCCCCAGAAAAGGGAAACCTATTATCAGTCCGTGGTTCACCTGTGGGGGATGGGCCTGTTGGCCACTCCTCTTTTGGACCAGGCTTATTTTACTATGATGTCACCTCCTTGGTTTAGGATTGGCTCTCATCTCTGCTTCTGAGAGGTAATCCTTATTAGGCAGAACCCCAACCTAATCTCCTGCAAAATATAAACTGTGTTTTAAAGCTAACCACATCTATATCCCTATAGAAAGTCAGAAAAAGTAGACTGATAAGGGCATAGCTCAAAAGCAGGGGCAAATACCTTTATTGTCACAACATAAATACCTTTATTGACACAACATAAATACTTTTATTGACATGACATAAGATGGGAGTAGGTGCTCACAATTCTGCTAGCAACACCCAACCCTCTTCACTGTCCCAGCCCCTCAGCGGAGCATGACTCCTTTACTGTACTTCCTTTTGAGTTGAGTCTGTACTTGTGCTGAAAGAATTAAATAGCTTAGTTTTCTATTTTTTTAAAAATTGGTCTCTAGAATGATTGCATTATCCTATATAGTCACACACCAGCGATGTCTGAGAGCACTGTCTCTGACAGTGGGTTGCTTTCCTAAAGGGATTTTGTTAATTTGATGGGCAAATTGTGTTTTTTCCCCCTCTAACACGTCTATCTCTTAACACTAGCACATGGAACTATTTTTGCATTTTCCCTTTTGCAAATGTCCCTTGTCCATTTCCTCCTGGAATATTTACGTTTTTCTATGTTGTAAAATTCACGAGTCTCCTCCCAGTTTCGTTTGTTTGTTTGTTTGTCTTTCCGTGTCATTCCTGGGATCTTTTGATGTGTGGGAGTCGGATTTACTAACGTCAGATGTGGAAATAGTTTCTGTCACTCAGGAAAGCCTTTCCGACCCCAGGGAGGAGCTGTGGCTGGAGGCTTGGCCACTGCAGGGGCAACAGAGGGAGCTGAGGCAGGGAGGGGCTGAGGAAGCCTGCAGCTAATTCCTGACACCCTGGAATCCCATCTTCTCTCCCCTTCGTTTTACAGGTGAAGGAGCAGCAGTCCAAGGAGAGTAAGAAACAAGACCGAAGCTGCAGATTACAAAGTCTCCTTGTGACAGCGCTATCGGCGAGAGGGAGGGTCGTATTTTTATAAAGAAACAATTAATTTAGTGGTGGAAAAGGGGAAAAAAAAATTCCTCTTCTATTCTTGTGCTTGCTCCAACATGGGAATAAGGAATTAAACATGCCCTGGAATGCTGATTACATCTTTATGCCCAGAATTGATGGCTCTAATTTCTTTTTATTGATTGTGTAGCATTTTATAAAAGCTATATGGATGTCATGGTGCTTACCCAAAGCAAACTCACCGCGGCCACCAGCATCCATCTATAATCGTTAATGGCACCCACAAATTAACCAGAGGCCCTGGCAACATGAGACCAAGAATAGGCCGTGTAGTATTCACAATGTGGTCGTTTGTTTACTGGCTCAAGGACGGAAGCACACAGCCGATAACTGGATACTCACAAGGGGGATCGTGCATTTATGAGGCAGAGTACAGCGCTGTCAAATTTAACAAGTGAAAATGTGAGCTATCTAGTTAAATTTGAGTTTCAGATAAATAGGGACTATTTTTAATGTAGTTATATCCCATGCATCATTTGAGACATACTCGTATTAAAAATTATCCACTTATCTGAAATTCAAATTTAAGAAGGCAATCTGTGTTTGATCCGGCAACCCAGCAAGGGAGAAACCATTTGTAATGAATATTAAATACCGGCTCCAGCCCCTGCATCTGTTAAACAGGTTGCTCCTTTTTACTCCAGTGAATGAGTGCTCAAGGTGCTTGCAAAGGAAAGGCCGCCAAGCATCTCCTGGTGATGTGGAAGTCGCTGACCACACACAGGCAGATTTTGAGGGGGTCTGGGAGATGGCTCAGCGGGCAGGACCACTTGTTCTGCAAACATTAGGACCTGAATCTGAATCCCTGGGTCCATGGAAAAAGCTGTGCACGCCTTCGAGTGTCTGTGACCCAGCACTGAGGGGACAGAGGCAGGGGAACTCCTAGAGCTCATTTACTGAACAGCCAGCTAGCCTAAACCGGTGGCTTCTGGCGAAGTGATCCTGAGATTCTTGTCACAATGCAGTGGAGAGCGATCGAGGAGTATATCTGATGTCCTACCCTGGCTTCCTACCCTCCTGTTCTGGGCATGGATACAGGCAACTATATGCTTGTGTGCACGCATCCCTCTATCCCCCACTGCACCACCATGCGTGCTCACACACACGTAGATACACACACAACCTCATCACACAACATACAACCCCCATCCCCCACCTCATACCTCCACCACAGCCTACATAGTCCTACCATGCCTCCAGCCACGACAGCACCCCCCCCCACACACACACTGCAAACTGAGAAATGATGTCATTAGTTTCCCACTGCTGCTACAACAAGACAACACAAGTGAGTGGCTGGAAACCACAGTTATTCTCTGTTACAGTTCTGGGGTTACAAGTCCGAAATCAAGACACCAACGGCACCCGGCGCCCTCTGAAGCCAGAGGAATCCTCAGTTGTCTGCCTTCTCTTAGGTTCTGTGCCCTGCAGACAGCCCTTCTTGTTGTGTTCAAGACTTAGCCATTCAGTGTTGGCCTTTGTCTCCACAGCCCCGCAGTTTCTTCTTCTCTAAAGGCCCCGTCACATTAAGTTAGGACCCTGGCCCACCACCTCTTTCTAACTTGAATCCATCTGCAAAGATCCCATTCCCTAGAGGATCACTTCCGTGGGATGTTAGGATGTCGCCGTATCTTTCTTGGGAGCACGAGTTAGCACAACAGATAAGATTGTCTGACATCCTTAATTTTATTTGTAAAGTGAAACACAGTTTTTACTGTAGTCAGTTTGCTGTTTCCCACTTACAAGTACAAATGCGGCCCATGCTGGCTCCTGTTGGACTGCCTTCAGTTGGGTTTTGTCTAAGAGCAAATAGGAAATTCTGCTCAGGGTTCTGGAATTTAAGCGTACGTCTCCGGGAGGCCATGCAGTCATGGAGACTGCTTTGCTAATCAAGCAGAAGTTTGTTTCCTGAGAACAAGACAGACCGTTGTTACCCACAAGGTACCCACGAGAGCCACCACCTTTTGGGAAGACAGTCCCTTGCTCCAGGTCACTTTGGGCTAGGGGTCTCAGACCCAGGTGAGGAAAGGAGTGGTAGCATAGGTGGATCTCATGGTTGTCAGACAAGAGATAGTAACTATAGTTCACCGTTGACTTGAGCTGTGCCTTTAAAGGAAGATTCGCTGGTAGTAATGGATCCTCAAATGTGATTGACAGACAGCTCAAGGCTCCTCTGCAGGTCGAGAGGGGTTCCTTAAAAGGTAAGGGAGAGGTAAAACTTGCGGAAACTTTTTTACTTTAAGAAATTACATAGCGTTCTTATTTTGAAGAGATCTGACTTCTTAGTGGTAGACAATTTAGAGAAGACAGCCCCAGGGTCTGAAGAGGTGGCCTAGTGGGTCACTTGTGCTTCCAGAGGACCTGAGTTAGGGTCTCAGCATGTATGTTGGGAGGTGTAACTGCCTATACCCACAGAGATTCCTGTGCTTGATTCTGGCATCTGGGGCCCCCCACACACGTGGCATACATTCTCATGGACACATGCAATATAAATTAAAAAAAAAACCCAGCCCATTTAGGGAGGATACTAAAATACCTCTCTAGGAGGGTTGAGATGGCTCAGAGGTTAAGAGCACTGGCTGCTCTTCCAGAGGTCCTGAGTTCAATTCCCAGCAACCACATGGTGGCTCACAACCATGGCTCAAATCCCTATAGAGGGATCTAATGCCCTCTCCTGGCACGGAGGTGTATATGGGCACAGAGTACTAGTACCATAAATAAGTAAGTAAATAAATAATAAATAAATACCTATCTATCATCTACTCTATCATCTACCGTCTATCTCTCTCCCCATCTATCTCTACCCATCCATCCATCATCTATAACCGATTATCTACCAGTCCTTCTTTCTTTCCTCCATTTCTCTCTATAATGCATTCATTCATCCTTTAAAAAGATGTTGTAACAGCATTCGAGAAGAATTTGGCTTTCTGCCCTAATCTCAGAGACCCTCTACAAACATGTTCACCTCTGCGTATCACATTTACAATGTAGAACGTAAGGTTAAGTATTTCCCTAGGAAAGTAAAATATTTTTATAGCTTAGACGAGTCTCCTTTGAAAAATACCGGCTAGTCAACTTTAAAAGACACTTTTGACTTGGGCCTGTCAAGAAGAGAGAGGTCAGAGAACGTTAGGAAACCGATGGGGTACATCACGTTGGCTTATCACGGCGAGGGCACAGGGTGGTTTGGGCAGGGCTGTACTAGAGGTCCCTGTATTCCTGACTCAGGCTTTACATGTTTCTCTGAAGCTGTTTAAGTGGAGACACGATAAGTCTTTTACTCCGCATGATCTTTTCTGTGTGTGCAAATTTAAAGTAGAAATTGCTTCTTGAAATAGTTTGTTGTTAAGATAGTATTCTTGGGCCAGCCCCCGGCAGAAGTCTTCTGAGAGAGCTGAAGATGGCGAACCCCAGCCCTGTAGGCCTTTAGATGCTTGGACGGTTGCAAGGAGGGAGCGCTTGGTCGGGCATTACAGCAGCACACCGCCTTTCTAACCCTGAAGCCAGCTCTGGTGCCTGGGCCCTTGCCAACCTTCCTTTGAGGGGTTGCGTCATCTTGCCAGCATGGTCCCGGGGCTCTGTTACCCACTGGATAAATATTATAACGTCGCTCTTGAATACTTTAAAAATGCCAGGCATACACTTTCAACAATCAACGCAAATAGTGTTTACTAGCAACGGAATTAGTGTTTTACTCGCAAGTCCTTTTCTGACTCTGGATTTACGCTATAGATCCTTCCGCTCACAGAATGAGTATGGTCCTCATTCTTGGACTCTAGATTTACGCTGTAGATCCTTCCGCTCAGCCACGGAGTACGGTCCTCACTCTCGGACTTGTTTGCTGCTCTTTGTCTTGAGAGTTGATGCCGTTTCCATTGCACCCAGCCCGTGTTCCTGGGCTGGCTGGGTCTGGTCTCAGATGTCAGTCCTGCCCCGGTTCTGATCCAGTCTGGTAGAACCTTAAGTCTCTTGCCACTCTGCTGGGAAACCCTCATTTGTTTTATAGCGTTCCAGGACTTAAAGTGGGCTATCTCTAAACCATCATGAGTTTTCCCTTAGAACATTTTGCCCTCTACAAGGACTCTGACAGAGACAGCAATGCCTACAGGTGTCTGTTGTCTAGCTAGCGATGAGTAACTGAAGGTTACTCTGACAGGGTTGGTTGGTCAGGTGGAAAACTCCAGCATCCTAGAATTCCGTCTGCCTGAGGTGACCCACAGTGGAAGGCTGACGAGCCAGATGAAAACCCTTAGTCTGACTTCAATGTCCAGAGAAAAACTCCAGAGAGACAGCTGATTTGTGCATGGAAGAAATAGAGATTTCGTTCTAGCCCAGGCACTGTTTTTAACAGTTGAAGAGAAAACACTGATAGATTTAGACATTTCTCATAGGTTCTGCTGTTATGGACTGTGTCTTAGAAGGATGACTGGGACCTAATGTGTTGCTCCAGACCCTGGGATTATGTTGGAAGAATGGCGATTGCTTTGTGTGTGACTCAGGCAGACTGTGAGACGCTGTGCACCGAGAGCAGTGAGTATAAAGGGAACCCAAGAAGGAGAAAAGTCCCCCGTGAAGAGTTCAGACTTGATTTATCACAGGCTTGAGTTGGGTCATGGGAGAAACACAATGTTTATCAATGGGTCTGATGATTTGTGGTTGAGCACCGGGGTGGGCCCAGAATACAAGTGTTTTTTCCCCCATCCTACCAAAGGCCCCCTTTTTGGAGGCCACTTTAGATTCCCTAGTGCTTGAGATACTGTGCAGAAATTCTAAACCCAATTTCATCGCGGAATTTGTGCCACGAATCCCCTTCGGACTCTATAGAATGATGTTTTTGAATACACAAGATGAAAACCATAGGCTCATGAAGAAATCCAATTTCATCAAAATCCAGTTATCACCGTGCAGTAAGATGGATAGCTGCTGTGGTTATGAGGTGGTGGTGTGTACAATGATTTGGCAAGGAAGTTGTAGCAATACGATTGGTAGGAAAATACCACAGTTCACAAACGCCCGGTCAGGGGCAAATTCAGAAGTGCTGCTAGTGCACTGTCCTTGTGAAAGAAGGTGAAATTTGGTGAGGGATAATTTTTAACCCAGCCAGGTTAACAGTGCTCTACAAGAGGAACCTGTTCTTCTTCTTCTTCTTTTTTTTTTTGTTTCCTTTTGTGGGTGGATGTGGGAGCTGTCTGCAGACCAGCTGCCACACACCCATCAACCAGGCCTCCCCTCAGGTGACAGAGGGGTCTGGAAGGCGATCGCTCTGTGACTCCTGAGCTTTCTCCTGCGTCCCTGAATGAGACGTGCCGGCCTCATCCTTAGCTGGAGGTTAAAGGTAGTGATCTATGCCAGATAAAATATGTCACAGGCCTTCAGGTTCTGAGAGGTAAAGTCAATATTTAGTAGGTGTAATTTCATCGAGACAGATGTAGGGAAAATTAAATGGGAGAGATCAGTTTTCATTATTCATGATTTTTTAATCTAGTTTTTTTCCCTTTAATTCTCTTCCTAATACATGCTGCCTCGTGATGATAATAGTAGGATTGTAATAAACGCCCCGATCAGTCCTATACCTGTTTTTTCTTTTGTCTGCCTCCTTCCCTTCCTTCCTTCCTTCCTTCCTTCCTTCCTTCCTTCCTTCCTTCCTTCCTTCCTTCCTTCTTCTCTTCCAGATTTGGAGATATAAAGATATTGCTGGATTGTCTTTACTCACCAGCTGCCCACGTAACGACACAGAGACCTTTTATTAGTTGTGAAAGCTTGGCTATAACTGGCTCGTTCTCGGCTTGTCTAACTTAAATTAACTCATTTACACTAATTATGTTCTGTCACGTGGCTTCTTACCTCCCCTCAGTTTTATAGGTCCGACTTCCACTGGGTTTGGCTGGTGAAACCCCCAGGCCTGATTTTTTTCCCCCAGAGTTCCTATGCCTGCCTGATGTCCCGCCTATCCTCTCCTGCCTGGCGATTGGCCGTCAGATCTTTATTAAACCAATCAGAAGGTGCCTTAGGCAGGCAAGGAAAGGCAGACTCATCTTCAAACAGTGTACAGAAGATTATCCCAACGTAAGGGTGCAGGGACTCTCTGCAGGTCAGGTTATGTGGTGAGACCCTCTTAAGAGCTCCCTCGTTAGCATCTCTGCCTAAGGCGGAAGGGGAAGTCACAGTCGGCGTCTCAGTATGATGTTAGCAACATAGGGAGCTTGTGGGCACTTCCCTTCTGTCCTGCGTCTGCTGCCCTGCTGAAGGGCATCTGCTTTTCTCACGCTGCCGAGTAGTGGCCTTCTGTGTTCCTTTTACAAACTCCTATATTCCATACTTTCGAGATGTCTTACCTGAGTTGCTTTCTCACTGCTGCGACAGAACCTGACAAGAGGCAACTCGATGCAAGGAAAATTTACTTTAGTCCATGGTTTGAGGGTACAGAGCATCCTGATTGTGGGGGCGTGGTTGTGGGAGGAGCTCGGGGTTGCGGGAAGGGGTGGGTTGGGGGTGGGGAGAAGGAGCAGGGAGCTGCTGGCTCACCTCTGGGCAGATCAAGAATATCTGGCATTCTCTCTTTTCCTTTTTATCCAGACTGAACCCCAGCCCATGGGATAGCACTACTCACGTTCAAGGTCATCTTTTCTTGGTTGAACCTGTTTGAGACAGCCTGATACACACACCCAATGCAATGCTTCACCAACGAACGCCCCAGGTGTTGCTTACTATAACTTGACAATGGATGTTAACTATAGTAAGTCTCTACCTTTTGTTTTCAGCAGAAACCTTACAATGCAAAGTGAGCATTCCTAGAGGCACCAGACTACCATTTTATCCTCTTTAACAGTAACTCCGCAACCACATATATATATATATATGTGTGTGTGTGTGTATATATATATATATATATATATATATATATATATATATCCACCTCGCCAGCCATTCTGTTGGCCTAACTGACTTTCCCTGTACACAGCAGAGATCAAATGCCAATGGGTTTCTTGGCCAGTAGAGAGACTTGTGCCTACCTCCCCTCCAAGAATATCTTTAAAACAAAAGAAATTTACATTAAAAGTCTATTTTCTCTTTGTACTAAGCTTGGTTCTTTGAAACCCACCAAACCTTTTTGTAAAAAACGCAGTCAGCAGGATATGGTGGCACATGGTTGTAAACCTTGTACGTAGGAGGCAGAGGCAAGAAACTGAGAGTTCAAGGCCAGCCTAGGTTTCAGAGTGAGATCCTGCATTGAAAAACAAGCACATACAAGCCGGTTGACTGTGGTGCACACCTGCGGTCCTAGGGTGAAATGGAGGATTGCTTGAGCCTCAGAATTCAGAGCCAGTCTTGGCAGCATAGCAAGGTCTCATCTGTTAAAAAAAGGACTGTCCTCCCTCATCAGATACTAAGCTTGGTTCTTTGAAACCCACCAAACCTTTTTGTAAAAAACGCAGTCAGCAGGATATGGTGGCACATGGTTGTAAACCTTGTACGTAGGAGGCAGAGGCAAGAAACTGAGAGTTCAAGGCCAGCCTAGGTTTCAGAGTGAGATCCTGCATTGAAAAACAAGCACATACAAGCCGGTTGACTGTGGTGCACACCTGCGGTCCTAGGGTGAAATGGAGGATTGCTTGAGCCTCAGAATTCAGAGCCAGTCTTGGCAGCATAGCAAGGTCTCATCTGTTAAAAAAAGGACTGTCCTCCCTCATCAGATACAGGAAACATGTTCACTGTGGATACATCAGAAAACAAAGAAGGTGAATGACCATCAGTGATCCCCAACAGCCCCATCTGTGGACATGGACATGCACATTATCTTCTACAACAACGAGACTGGAGGAGTTGGAGTCATTGGCTCAGCAGCTAAGAGCATGTGCTGTGTTTGCTAAGGACCCGAGTTCAGTTCCCACCCATCTGGGTGGCTCATAGCCACCTGTGATTCTAGCCCTCTGCTGGCCTCGTTGGGTACTGCACACACATGCACATAATGTCCCGATCCCTGAATGTGTGCACATGCGTGTGCACACACATACACATAGTTAAAAATCTTTAAAAGACCACGGCGCTGAGCAGTCAGGTGTGTCTTGAAACCTGCACTTTGTACGCAGCACGTTATGACTATAGTTTTGTCCCAGAAGTTCTACAATTGCTCATTATCCTGCCCCATGACATCTAATAATTGGGATAGTATAATCTAATATTAAGTATGACATTGTAGAGATCAGAAATGGAATAACATATTTAGTGCTTTTTAGCTAGCTGTAAAACTCAATGTTTTTAAAATGTGAATTATAATAATTATTTTTACCTGCTGAACAGAAGTGTGAAGTCTGTCGGTTAGTTTTTCTGTGTAATCTATTATTTTAGTCTCTTTTATTTCCCTGACTCATCTTTTCATAAAAGGTTAAGAAAGTAGTAATTTAAACTAGGGAAACTTTTTCTGCCTCAGCGCGTGGATTTTGACTCCTGCTGCCGTGAATCAAGCACAGGAAGGGGGTTGTGTGCATTAACTCCTGGTGTCTCTTTGGAGGGCTGGTGATGGTGGTTAATGAACAAGCTTACCTTGGATAGCTTCTTCGTCTTTCATGTTCCTGACAGCCGAAGCCTGGTGCTGCGTGCTCCTAGGGAACCAGTGTGCAGTGCGGTTTGAGAGTGAGGGCTCTTTCTGACAATGCCTGGTGATTCTGTTGCAAAAAGAATGATATCACCTTGAGGGGTCACATTAACGAGCCACTCCTTTATCAATAATAGATAGAACCCGTCCGTGCCAGCCTTCAAATTTGTAAGTAAATTGAGCACTGGTCCCTAGTGGTCACTGTTATTTCTCTAGGATTGTTAGGGAAGAGTTTAGAGTTTAACTCACTGCGTGGCCAGAAACCGGGGCAGGTACCCGGAACTGATAGGAAGCAAGAAACCTTAATGTTGGAATCTTTAAAGATGTTGTTAAATATATGCATCTGCGTGTCACTGGGATGTAGCTGAAAGGATATGCACACAGACATACACGCACACACAAGCACACATACACACATGCATGCACGCATGCACACACACAAAAGTACATGCACACACGCACACAGAAGTACATGCACATGCACACACAAGCACACATGCTCACTCAGCCTTCTCCAGAGCTAGATGGCATGAGATATTAACTCTGTTTGGTAGCTTAATGGCTGGTTTCATTTTACTCAAATATTTGATTATGATTTTCATGATAGTTGAGGCATTTTAACTTTGAAGATCCTCTGAGGGTTTCGATTGAGTGAGAGAAGTCCCTGAAGAAAATAAAGTGTTTTCCTTAGAATTAAACACTTCTAAACTTGGCTCAGAACAGTATGGATCTTTCAGAAACAGCATATACCCTTCCTTTCTTCCTTCTATCCTTTCTTTCTTTCTTCCTTCCATCCTTCCTTTCTTCAATTCTTTCTTCCATCCTTCCTTCCATCTTTCTGTCCTTCCTTCCTTCTGTCCTTCCATCCCTCCCTCCTTCCTTCCTTTTTTAAAAGGCAGGTTTAATAATCCCTGTTTTATTCATAATATTACCTAGGGAAAATGCAAGGCTCTTTGACTGATGAGAGAAGTCCCTGAAGAAAAGGAAGTGTTTTCCTTGGAATTAAACACTTCTAAACTTCTAAGTGTTTCAGACATCTGCCTGAGGAGCCGTAGGAAGTAGTCTCTCGTTCCAGCTGACGTAGGCATAGGAAAACCCACCAAAGGCGTCCAGCCTCTCTCACTTTCCAAGCTGCTTGTGGAGAACGGTGACAGCCAGACACCTACTCTGACCCAGCCTCACCAGACGATACAATGGAAAAATTCATGTATAAGCTAAAACTCCTACCAAATCTATAGTGTTATAACTATAGACAGGCTGTAGAGATGGCTCAGTGGTTAAGAGCAGTGACTGCTTTTCCAGAGGTCCTGAGTTCAAATCCCAGCAACCACATGGTGGCTCATGACCACCTGTAATGAGATCAGATGCCCTCTTCTGGTGTGCCTGAGGACAGCTACAGTGTACTTATATATAATAAATAAACAAATCTTTAAAAAATAAATATAGACGGGCCCCTCAGCAACACGCAATGAAGTCACAAGGGAAGGAGGCATGAAGCCAGTAGCAATGTTTAGAGTTTGGCTTTCAAACCCGACAAAACACGCACCTGCCTCCTGTGGTGCTGATTAGACTTCCCCCTTTTGTTAATCAGTGAAGTACATTTGATTCACCTTACAGAGGAGAAGAGTCTGCAGGAGTGGGCAGCACGGCGACGATTGTTTTAGATAATGGAGGTTAGTATGTTGAATTTGACTCTAGAATTCCATCTTCTCGGAAATGGGGTCTGACTATGCGCGCTCCTGTGTGACGCTCGATGCGGTCTTCCTTAGCAAAGCGGCCGTTGGTTCCGTGTAGCTGTTTACAGTGACCCTTCACGCTCCCTTCTTCTGTGAGTCTCAGAGAAAGCCACGTTCCTTCTGCGTGCTGTCTGTCACTCGGCCGTCAGCATGTGTCAGTGAGGCCCTTAGGAGACCGAGAGGTGACGTAAGGGGTGCCTAGACAGACATGCCAAGTCAATGCACCCCCGTATTTCAGCTCGTGGGACCCCATATCATTTCTGAGGATGTTGCCGTCCTTGCTTGTGTTTCCGTTTCATGCCATCAGCATGTTCCAACCATGACCCGTTACCTACCCATGAGACTCTGCTCTTTTCTGCAGACACAAGGAAGCGTTATTTCTCTGTTCTGTTCAGCAGTGAGCCCCTGCTTCTATTTTTTATTGATTATGTGAGCCCCGGAACATGCTAAAGCAAAAAAGAAACGTTCTCCAGTTCGTTTTAATTTTGTGTTTTGCAGATAGTGCCACAGTTGAGCCTCAGCTGGCCTCGAACGCATAAGCTCGAGTGATTGTCTGGCCTCAGCCAGCTACGTATCTGAGGCTACAGGGGCGGGCCTCACACCCTGCTACTTCTGCTTTAGGGAACGGTATAGCATCGTGCCAGGCACATGGTAGTGGCTGAGAAATGCTTGTGTGTGGGATGATGCCACAGGCGAGGCAGGTACAAGATAGAATGAGGCCTGTCATTGGATGAGAAGGAAGGATGGGCGGGATAATAGAAAATCTTTCCTAAATGTAGCTTTGAATCCTTGAAGGAATTTCCACTGTGGTAAGACAGGTTTTACAATCTAGAGATCTGAGGGAACGAAGACATTTTTCATCTCTCTTTTTCTCATGTTTGATAATTGGAAGTTGTTATCGGAACCTGAAACCACTGAATGGTAATCACATTTTCTTCTTCAGGCTTGAAAATGGATTCTACCGTTTTATAAACAAAAGCACGCACAATAGCGAACTCCTAGCAGAAAGGTGTGTGATGTCATACGGATCTCCCTGAGAACTCTTCCGGGGCAGAAAACGACCATTTAGACTATTCTAAAAAGAATCCGAGAGACTGGAAACTTCCATGGGAGAGGTGCATCACGTATACACTGGACCCACAGGACCAGGAGAGGCCACACGGACTGCAGAAGCCTGAGGGAAACACCAGCAGAAAAACCTCTTCTACTCCCACGCCAGAACTCCATGAACACGGAGGCTGCAGAGACCAAGGGCTCCCGCCCTCTTCCCCTCCCCCACAGTACCACATGGCCCCTGCTAGGGCCGGCAGTTTAGTCCATCGGTTTGTACCGATGCTGGCTGGGCTCAGAAGAGCTTCTCTTTGCAGTGAGCACTGGTTAAGGCACAGCCCCCTAAAAACTGATCAAATTCAGGGAACATAAAGGAAGAGGGAACAGAAAGAATTTGGGGGTCAGTGGACGGGGAGGGAGGACACCGTGATATGCTTGCTGTTTTCCAGACCCGATGTGTGGGTGCCCACGAACCCACAGCAGCTGTGCTTGCCCGCACACGTTGAAGTCGGTCAGCTTTCCAGGGTTGGGAGGGAAGACCCGCAAACACCCCTACGCGAGGAGATATTGATAGTTCATGTCTATTAGGAGAGTCGCTTCTCTTTGGTGCATGACCACTGGTGGATTGTCCATGATTCCGAGGCTAGCCCTTCTTTATCCATGTGCACACGAGCAGCACTGACTGGGTTCAATAATTTTTTTTTTTTTTTTTAAAGCAGGAGACAGGATGTATGGGGGCATGGCCTGGGGGGCGGGTGAGGCACCAATACGATCAAACACATTCTATTCACCTCTGAAATCTCAGAGAAGAAATGCAAAGCATCATATATAGATACAGCTGCACACATTTACGAGCGCCATGACAGCCCCTTTTATGTCCTTGTCGTAACTCAGGATCTTTAATTTAGGATCTGGATAAATGTTCCCTCAGTTCAATAAAAGTAATTTACAAAAAGAATGATCACACCCACTGTTGCTGCCCGGGGTTATTTCATTCAGGTATCTGCCCCCTCACCCCCAACCCCAAGGACAGCCCGCTTACTCCCCCACTCACTGGTGCAAGCCTCCTAACCTGTATTTCAACCCCCTTTTCAAAATGGAAATACTTTTCTATCTTCTTTCTCATTACAAGAGTAAAGGCAGCGCCCGTTCAACCCTTTGGAAGTTCATTAAGAACGCAATGAGAATGCTTTGTTTTTACTTCCCAGAAACTAATGCGCTGAACTATGTTGTCCTAGATACTTATTTGGCTCTAAATACTTATTTCTAGTCCATTCAGTTGGCCCAGTCACAGCTTATTTCGGGGGTTTTCATTATTACTGAACATTTAAGAATTTTCTTTCAGTTTCACCGTGACAAATCACGCGCCAGTACGTGTCAGCCCACGTAAAGATTTGCCTTTATGTACAGAATGGGGGTCTCTGGATCAGAGGCTGTGAACGAACTTAAGGCATTTTAGGACATTATAAAGTTCTCTGATTTCCTTTTTGTCTTCAGACACACCAGAAGAGGGCATCGGATCCCATTACAGATGGTTGTGAGCCACCATGTGGTTGCTGGGAATTGAACTCAGGACCTCCTGGAAGAGCAGTAGGCACTCTTAACCTCTGAGTCATCTCTCCAGCCCCTTTGATTTTCAGTAGTGGCGAATGAACTGAGCCTGCTCATAATACTTGGGACGGAAATGCTGGCACTCCCAAGGCGCCCACCAGTTCGATTCTCGCGAGATTTCCTTATTTACTCTGTTTATTTGACTTTTCCTTCAGTGCCGTGGGAACACGTCCCAGTGTTTGTTGCTTGTTTCTTCTGTGGTGGATTAGGCTGTAATAGCATAATTGCTAACAATTAGCATAAATGATACAACACCCTAATTGCACATAAACATTGTGTAAGTTATAGAATACTCATTTATCTACTATGTAGACGAAATGCTAACAGTCTATACACTTTACTTTCTTGATTTGGAGAAATTTCCAACTCACAGTAAACTCTTGCTATGTTGTTTATTTTATTGCCTTCTAATTTAGTCATTCCCCTTTTCCACAGAGGCTTTCTAGTTTGCCTACACAACGGATCTGTGTATGTGCGTGTGTGCAGGTGCATGTGTGTGTTTGTGCACATGTGAGTGGAGACCAAAAGGCAACCTTGACTCTCCTTCCTCGGGCACTGTCAGGCTGGCTTGGGACTTACTAAAAAGGCCAGGGAATCCTCTTGTTCCTTGGTTCTGAGATTGCACAGTCAGTTTTAAGCACATTTAAAAAGTATTCTCATTAATTCTCTGAAAATTAAATACATGCATAAAATATATTTTAATTGTATCCACCTACCCTTCCCCTAACTCCAGAGCCAATCCTCATCCCCAACTTCATGCCGTCTTGATTCTAAAACCCTCGCTAACTACAATTCATGTTGATCCTAACTCGTATACAGACATACAAAACATTAAATTAGAAAAGGACCTGTGTACAGTTATGAACACCATGTCACTGCCCTTTGCTTCTTTGTCTTAGTTCAAGATATTTAATTGAGGTCTTAATAAAAGCTCTCGAGCCAGGGGTGGGCTTGGGAGCCCCTGCCCACCTCATTCTGGAACACTGGCTGGCTTGCCCTGGCTGGCTTGCCCTGGTTGGCTTGCCCTGGCTGGCTTGCCCTATGCAGGTGGTCAAGTGCTATGGGTTCATGAGCATGGGGGTCCTATCTGTCCAGGAGACAGTGTCACTCTGATCCTTAACAACCTCTTTCTTCCCACTCTGCCGAGATGGTCGCTGAGCCTTGGGTTGAGACACAAATGTCCCGTTTGTGGCTGAGCTCTCGGTAGACACTTCTGTTCAGTTTTGGCCAACTGAGTTCCTTCATCAACTACCACCCGCAGGATAAGGGAGCTTTTCAGATGAGAGCTTGCTTATCCGTGGTATAGAGATAAGAATTTAGAGGGCAGTTTGATTTAGCAAAGCAACAGAGGCATGTTCACCCTGGGGCCTATGAGCTCCCCAACCATGGGCTCTTGGCCAGATTTACAGCGCCAGACATGAGTTTCCTCCTGAACAGTAGGTCTTAACTCCAAACAGGAGGTTGTTTGTTACCCCTATAATGTTTGGGCTACCTCTGTTGGTGTATCTGGTCCTGCTGGTTTTGTGTGTGTATGTGTGTGCATGCACACATGCATATGTGATGGTGTGCTCGTGGAGGTCAGAGGGCAACTTCTGGGACCTGCTTCTTTCCTCTACCATGTGTATTTCAGGTATTGATCTTAGGTCATTAGGCTTGGTGATAGGAACCTTTAACTTCTTTTATTGATTCAGCGAGAATGTCATACATGCAGATAGTGAGTTTTAATCACATGCCCCCTCTTCTTTCCAATTCTTTTTTTTTTTTTTTTTTTTTTTTTGGAGCTGGGGACCCCCAGGGCCTCAAGGCTCTCTAGGCAAGCGCTCTACCACTGAGCTAAATCCCCAACCCCTCCAATTCTTTCTCTCTCACCTTCATCCCTCTCTCTCTCTCACCCACCAAGTCCAGTTTGTTCTGCTTAGATACTCATAGGTGTATGGTTCACCTA
This sequence comes from Rattus rattus, assembly GCF_011064425.1. Lineage (NCBI taxonomy): Eukaryota > Metazoa > Chordata > Mammalia > Rodentia > Muridae > Rattus > Rattus rattus. The sequence continues at coordinate 10,116,306 of NC_046164.1, read as the reverse complement.
TCTGGGGTCGCCCTTATTGGTTTCTTTTGAAAAGGCTGTATGGAATCCTGTCCAGGGCTTGTGCCTTTCTTTACCTGAGCTAGGTGTTTTCCGCTTCATGGGTCCTTGTTTCCAAGTAGCATACGTGGGGGTTACCACTGGCCAAGAATACTGGAGACTTTCTGCTAGCTTGCTTCTACACAAGAATGAGTTTCACTCTATTGTTAGTTAGAGATTTCAGGATATTGAAACTTATTGTAGGTAAGAAGTTTCTAGGAAATTAAAACTTATGCCATTCGTTTCTGATGTGACCTATGTTTATCGTTACCCTGACTACCAGTTTGTGTTGTGTAATTTTTTTTCTGCTTATAAGCAAGTGCTTTTTGTTTGATTAAATGAGACTTGATCAGAATACTGTCTTGTCTCCATTTCTCCTGCCTCTTGTCCCATCCATCCCACTCCCCTCCCCAGGGTCTCTGTTGATGTTCCGGCAGGCCGGGACAGAATCCTACTACTATGGAAGATTCAGAAAGCATCCGTGTATATAGGAAGAGGTTTCTGGAGTTCCCTACAATGAAGAGGGACACCTCCCATCGACGCCCCATGCTAGCAAATAAAAATCCGACGACCAGGAATGAGTTAGCCTGCTGCTAGGGCTTTAACTTGGGAGTTTATACGTCCGAGGCAAGGGCTTCACCACTGAGTTATACCTCCAGTCTATCTTCGTTTAATCCTATTTGCCAACCTTACATGATATTTTGTTGAATTATATTTACTAATTGCTATTCGTGATTTAATTATTTTATTCTTAGATAAGATTTTTCTATAATACCCTCTCCTCTACATCCATGTCTTTCTTTGACATTTACAGGTGTTTGTTTGTTTTTGTTTATGTTTGGTCCTGTCTCTTTTTAGTGTTTCATATTTGGGTTGTACTTGTTTGTCTAGAATGAATTAGGTTGTTTCTATTTCACCGTGCCCTGGAGCCGAGTCCCCTCGATATGAGGTTGAATATGTGTAAGAATTCACTTGTAAAATGTTGGCAGAGGACGCAGGCCTTGTGGAAATAAGACAAGTGTGGGAATAAACAGGCCATGGATTTTTTTTTTTTTTTTACTCTGCCAATGCCTGATCTTCTTTGTAAGTTAATTTCTCTTCACGAGTGAATAATGACGGGGACCTTTGTATCTTTGAGATTAATCAGTATCTTAAACTGGAATTGTCCTGGTTCGATAATTACATTTGCTGCTCCATCAGTTTGGATTTGATGGTCTGTTGACATTAGTGGTTTCTGAAAAGCCTGATGATTTATTACCATGTTCCCATTCTGCCCCAGTGACAAATCCACTTATTCCTCCCTTCCCTGGCATCTCGTTAGGAGTACTCCATTGTATGAGAGGCATAATGGCTTCCTCCGCTGGAGAAGCCACAGCGAAGTGCTGAGAGCATCAGGCTAGTTTGAGGACAGATGGGTCTGACTTTTGAAGCCAATTATGCTACAGATTAACTGCCCAAGTTTCCAGGTCTTAATTTCCTCATCTGTAGAGTGGGGCTAGGGATAATACCTCGGCCATTGGGTTTGGGGGTAAATGGAATGAAGCTCTTTTAAAATGCAGAGATCCTAGCATACAGTAAGTTATAAACAGTAACTCTAACTGGTGATCACAATGTAGTCAGATATGCCAAAGGTCAACATTTACCAAAGAAATCAACCAGTTAATCAGCTAGCCAAGCAGCATGTTTCTGTGAATTCTGATGCATGTATTCACAATGGAAGAGCCTAAAGGCATGGGATACCCCCCCCCCAAACTATTGGTCGGGGAGGGCCCAGAGGTCTCTGAAACAACACAGGCAAGTGCCCTTGGTGACCTACCATAATTACATATAAGACACTATTGCTGAAGAAGCCACATGCTTTGCCTATAGGACACAGAGAAACCATTCATTCTCAAACTGACCAAGAAACTTCCTCCCTCCTGGCCCGATTACATCATGCTGGAAGGCTGGTGAGGGAGAAAAGACAGCCATGGTCTTATCCAGTGACAGCCCTGGATGTTGCAAAGGTAAGATATGCTTCCTGGTGTAACTGTGGCATGCCCTGCTGGGTAAGATACACTCCCTAGTGGAATAGCAGCGTGACTGTTAGAGGGTAACCAACTGCTTTCTGATGGAATGGGAGACCTGCTCCACAGAGGGTATTTCATGCCGGTACTGTAATCCTGGTCAAAAGCCCATGGCTGGGGAGGTCATGGACCCATGGAACCTGCCATTGCAATGTTGCTAAATGGTCATGCTTCCAAAGCGCCTTCAAAATACTAGTATGTATACACAGACCTAGACTGGGTCTCTGAGCCTTGTTTAGAGAAACTTCTTTTTGCAGTGATCAGCAGTAAATGTTGTGGTGTGTAATTGGTTAAAGTCCTGAGAAGAAGGGGCCGAGTGCTCTGCCCTAGGTGGGTGTCTTTATCAAGGCTGAGGGAACGACACAGAAGAGGAGACAGGAAGACTTGTAAGAGCTGGAAATGAGGGAGAGTGAGGAAAATGTCTTCTGAGAGTGACACAGGCAACATTTAGTGGATTGTCAAAAGACAGATAAGTTAGGAGAGGGCACGCTGGGGTCCATGGAGGAGAGTTGGAGAGGAAGAACGGGTGATGAATATGATTGTATGTTATCGTAGACATGCATAAAACTCTCAACGGGAAATTACAAAAAAGAAGACAGTATATCTTTGTCTTCTTGGATAACCCCTATGTGACTTATCAGCCGTTCTCCCAAACCTGGTCCTAGGCAACCATTGGTATACATCACTGATTAGATTGTCTTTCCTACAGTTTCATATGAACGGGGTCATGGGATAGGCAGTCTTTGGTATGGGTTTCTCTCCCTAAGTGTAATGTTTCAGTTTATGTTGTTATGTAGAGCCAGAGGGTGTGTGCGCATATGTGTGTGTGTGTGTGTGTGTGTGTGCACATGTGTGTGTAGCTTACATGTCTTTGTGAGCATACACATGTGTGCAGGCACAGGTGCATGTGAACATGTGTTAGGTTCATGTGGAGGCCAGAGGTTGATGGGAGTCTTCCGGTATTGATCTTCACCTTGTCTTCTGAGACAGGGTCACTCACTGAATTGAAAGGCCATTGATTGGCTAGGCTGGCAGTAATCTCTGGAGCTCCACGGTCTCCTCCTTCAAAGCTCTGTGGCTATGGAGTATGTGAGCATACCCGGCTTTTAGGTGGGTGCCACAGATGGGGATTCAGGCTCATCAACTCCACATACAACTTTACTGACTGAGCCATTTCCCCAGCCTTTTGTTCTTCTTTTTAATGGAATGTGTGTTCTTTTCAGTTTGAAGGGGGAGGAGGGTGGAGGAAGCAGGGATTCAAGGTCACTTCAGCTCCACAGTGAGTTTGAGGCCGGTCTAGAGTGGCAGGCCGCTCCCCACTCAGGAAGCTCAAGTGTGTAATGGAGTCACAGGCCCTCCTTGAGGCTGTATTTTCAACTTTACTCTCTCTCTCTCTAGTCTGTGTGCTTTTCCTTTTTTCTTCTTTCCTTTTCCCAGCTTCACCTTCTATAATATGTTGAAAAAGAGGACCCAGAATATACCTCTCCTGGGCATATACCCAAAGATGCTTCAACATATAACAAGGACACATGCTCCACTATGTTCATAGCAGCCTTATTTATAATAGCCAGAAGCTGGAAAGAACCTAGATGCCCTTCAACAGAGGAATGGATACAGAAAATGTGGTACATCTACACAATGGAGTACTACTCAGCTATCAAAAACAATGACTTCATGAAATTCTTAGGCAAATGGATGGAACTAGAAAATATCATCCTGAGTGAGGTAACCCAATCACAAAAAAACCACATATGGTATACACTCACTGATAAGTGGATATTAGCCAAAAAGCTCGGATTACTGAAGATACAATTCACGGACCACATGAAACTCAAAAAGAAGGATCTTTCTTAGAAGGGAGGACAAAAATACAGGAGGAAATACGGAGACCAAGTGTGGAGCAGAGACTGAAGGAAAGGCCATCCAGAGACTGCCACACATGGGGACCTATCCCATACACAGACACCAAACCCAGTCACTATTGCTGATGCCAAGAAGTGCATGCTGACAGGAGCCTGATATGGCTGTCTCCTGAGAGGCTCTGCCAACCATTGAACTGAGAACAGGGTCTCCAAAGGAGGAGTTAGAGAAAGGATTGAAGGAGCTGACGGGGTTTCCAAACCCATAAGAATAACAATACGAACCAACCAGTACCCCAGAGCTCCCAAGGACTAAACCACCATCCCAAGAGAACACAGGGATGACCTATGGCTCCATTTACATATATAGCAGAGGATGGTCTTGTTGGCCATCCTTGTGAGGAGAGGCCCTTGGTCCTGTCAAAGCTCGATGGCCCAGTGTAGGGGGATGGCAGGACATGGAGGTAGGAAGGAGTGTGTGCGTGGGTGGATGGGGGAGCACCCTCATAGAAGCATGGGGGTGGGGTGGGGTGGGATATGGGGTTTCTGGAAGGGAAACTGGGAAATGGGGTAACATTTAAAATGTAAATAAAAATAGAATTAAAAAAATAACCAATAAAAAAGCCGTTGAAAAAGAATTGGAGAGAAGGCACCATCATTTGTGATTGTAGGGGAGGAATCCAATCTTTATTATTAAATGGTGGAAGCAGGCATGATTATTTTTGGTTTTTGAAGAATGATAACAACTGTAGTTTTGGAAAAAAACAACCAAAAGCTCTGTTCTAGTTCTAGTTTGCTAATAGTTTTTTTTTTTTTAAATATATGAATGGCTTTTGATTTTTTTGTTTCTGTTTTTTAAAGAGTTATTTATGCGTGAGTGCTCTATCTGCATGTACACCTGCCTGCCAGAAGGGGGCATCAGATCCCATTACAGATGGTTGTGAGCCACCATGTGGTTGCTGGGAATTGACCTCAGTACTTAAGATGGCCCCAGATTTCGATTTTTTTTTTTAATCAAATATATTTTCTGTATTCGCTGACGGGCATCTGGGTGTTGCTTCTTATTTGTTAATACAGTGAACTGCGTTGGTTGATTTTTCTCGTATTCAACCTTTTATTTCTGAAACAAACCCAGCTGGCTCATGACGTTTTATTTTCGCTTTACATACGGGCTTAATGCTGCCAATTGTTTATTGGGTGGAGGTCACAGCGCACGTTAGCTCTGCTGAAATCGAGCATGACGCCTGGCGCGAGGCAGAGCATGACGCCTGGCGCGAGGCAGAGCCGGGCCTTCTCTATGGCGAGCTGGGTGTTTTGTTCTATTGTCATAGTATTGAGTGACGCTGGACCCAAGCTTTCTGGGTTTCTTTAGGACAGATTTTTACAAGCATGGGAAGTTCGCAGTGAATATAACGTTAAGAGAACTCTCCTCCTTTTTTCAGTTGATGCTGTCAGTTGATATTGCAGCTCTTGGGACACAGAAGTTTTATAAATGGGCTTCAATTATTCTGCCTTCCTCGAGAGCTGACAAACTCAATAGCCCGGATATTTTATGTGAGATCTACAACCCAACATCAAGGCCTTGCTTCCCAGTAGAATTTAAGTAATGAAAACAAAACAGGGACGGGGGGCGATGAAAATGTGTCAAGCCGGGTCCTTAGGAGTGAATCGGTTCTGAGTGACGATCCAAGGCTTTGCTTATGATACCGCCGGGGATTGCTCTGCGCTGTGTTTCCTGCTGCGTAACTGGGAAGAGGCCTTTATGGTTGTCACTGGATTTCTCACAGCAGAATTTCTCTCTGCTTCCGGTAAATGATACAGGCCTAGCTGCAGCCTCCAGGACAAATGTGTCAGGGATAACTATCGATATACAAAACCTCTTATCTCAGCGTGGCGTGCTTGCCTAGAATGCGGGCGCCCAGGGGCAGCGAGGCAGGATCGCTACGACTTAGAGGCCAGTCTGGTTACACAGTGAGCTGAGCTGCTCTGCAATGATTTCTAGTCACGTAAAAATCTATATCGTCTTCTTTTTAGGGTACCGTTGTCCTTTCCCAAGGAACTTCTAGCTTCTTCTAGTGCTCTGCGCTGTGTATGGTTATGGAAAGTGACAGCAGTTCCGACCAAGGAAAAGTCCTGTAAGTATCTTGTGGCCAGAGGTTAGTAGCGATGGGTCCTGCGTGAGTAAGAATCTGGCAGTGCCACTACCTGAGCCCTTGGAGGTGGCTGTGCACAGGGCTCAGCCTCCAAAACATTTTAGGGTTTAGCTCAGACCTCTGATGCTCAAATAGTGATTTACTCTCTATTTTAATTTAAAAGCTATTATTCATTGTCTTCCCAATGATATTTGTCTTCCCAATGATTTTTGAGGTTACAATATTACTACATCATTTCTGCCTTCCACTCCCTCCAGATAAATATGTGTGTGTGTGTGTGTATATGTATATATGTATATATATATATGCACATGTAATAAAGATTTGCCTTTTAAAATGAAATATTTAATATTTACACGTGTATAATGTGTTTGGATCTAAATCTCTCCCCTCCAATTCCTCCCTTAACCCTTAACGTTCCCTCTCAACTCCATGTGCTCTCTCTCTCTTAATACCTACCAAGTCTATACCATGCTACCTGTATGTGCATGGGTGTAGGGCCATCTCCCTAGCATGGGTCACCTGTGAGGTCCACATCTCTGAAGAAAAGTGACTCTCCATCTTCCAGTTGACGCCAGCTGCTAATAGCTTCTCAGATGGGAATGAGCTCATAGCTTCTCAGATGGGGTTGGGCTAACAGGTCCTCAGATATGGATGGGCTCATAGCTTCTCAGATGGGGTTGGGCTAACAGGTCCTCAGATGGGGATGGGCTCATAGTTCCTCAGATGGGGTAGGGCTACAGCTTCTCAGATGGGGTTGGGCTAACAAGTCCTCAGATACGGATGGGCCATCATCCTTATGAGCTCTTTGCCAACCACGATGTGTGAATATTTAAGCAACAGAATGTCTGACACTGCTATCTATACGTCATAAAAAGTAGACTTAGTCCAGTCATCCCTGGATTATAGATTTTAAATGTGTGTGAGAACTATTAACCCTGGGACTGGAGAGCTAAATGTAACAGATTTAGGCTCACAAGGAAGCCCACAAAGGCTAGGGCTTCTCGGAACGTGACTCTGTGTTCTGTTGATTAACAGCACCCGGGATGCAGAAGTACACACTCGGACCCTCTGAGCGGCCCAATCACTGGTGTTTTAACCAAGTGTCCCAATGACACAGGACATTCATTAGCTCCCAGCTCTAGTGAAAGAGGACGAATTAATCTGAGGATCTTTTAACATGCAGATGGTCCCCACGTGCAGTGGTTCTGTGTAGAAATTCTTGTCTTTATGATGCCGAGAAGGCAATAGACAATCTGTTGAGACCCATGCTGGGTTCCGATTGTTTCCTGGGTGTTAGTAGGACATTCTTTCTTGGTGCAGAATGTTGTGTTGTCAGTATTTTTTAGGGGAAGGCTACAGGTGCTGTAGTTTGATTTTCTGTTGCTATGATAAAACTGATCATAACCTACTTTGGAAGGAAAGAGTTTACTTGGTCCCAGGGTCCAGTCCACCACTGAGGAAAGCCAGGGCCGGAACTCTGTGCAGTGGCCGAAGCAGAGACCATGGAAGAAAGCTGCAGTTTTTAAGAACAGGAGTCAGCAAAGTACAGGCTCTTGGGTCAAACTTAATCCTGGAGCTAGGAATAGTTTTTACATTTTAGGATGTAAAACCAAACCAAACCAAAAACAACAGCAACAACAAACTCTGTTGGCTTTTCTATTGCAACATTTATTCAAGAATCATGAACATTTGATTTTTGGTATGTTGACATATATGTTACATGCGTGTGTGTGCATGTGTGTGTGTGTATGCTCATATATACACTAGGGTGTCTTCCTCTATTGCTCTCCAATCTTATTTTTTGAGACAGAGTCTCCTACTGAACCTGGAGCTTGAGAGCAGAAGCGGCTGGCCAGTGAAGTCCCTGTATCAGCCTGTCTCTGTCCCCCTATGTTGGCTATGCATGTGTTTTACACAGGAGTCAAACTCCCTTCCTCTTGCATAACAGGTGCTCTTACTCGGCGAGCCATCTCTGCAGCCCTGGGGACATTGTTTCTTTGCCAGCAAAGCCTGACATGTCTACTGCTAGTCCTTTTGCAGAAGACTTGACAGACTCTTTGTTTAGGAGATAACCTCAGCGCTGCACAGCTTCCTTTACACTTAGGCTGTTGGTCTAGCCTCCTCCACACTAACACATGTGCATTTCCAAGGGCCTGCTTATTTCCTCCCGGAGAGCACTTGTAAGCATTCGATAATTACCCACAACTACTTTATGAAATGTAGCCTAAGACTTCGTTGCTGCATCTCAGGAAAGCCTGGTGCTTGCTGGAAGAAAGAAACTTTCCAAATTACTTGTGCCATGTGTTATCTCACTTAATCCTCTTGACTTTTCTTCCTTCTGCAGATGAAATAAACACAGGACACAGAGTCTTTCCACATAGAGCTTGCCTTGGGGTCCCGGGCACGTGATTCGGGGGTAAGGGAGCCATACAGGTGTAGGCAGGAACAGAGGCAATCTCCACATTGAATAATGAGCCAGGAGAGCATTATTATCAGAATGTTTGATTAATCTATAAGTAGGAAACCTTTTTTTCCACCTCCTGGGAAATGTGCAAGCAAATTAAAAACCATCCTTTATGCACAGCAGGATTTCGGGAGCACATGCTCATACTGCTGCTTCCTGCTCTGTTCAATTTGTTCTGCAGGCCGTGGCCACAGGCCAGCACTGTGCGTAGGTGGGATGAGGAATTGCCTGAGTGCCTGAATTCTCTGCAGCTCCAATGTGGGATTTAAGGATTTGGGGCAGGAAGCTTCTTTCCATCCCCCAGTCCCTTCTACCTACTCACCGATGCTTGAAATACGTTGAAGAAGGCACAAAGGCTTTCTTTCATTCACCATTGAAGACCTGCTTCCCTGCGGTAAGTCCCCAAAGCTCTCTTACTATGTCTTAATCACCTCACTTACAGCATCTCACAGACAGGGGCTGACTTGTATTTCTATGTTCCCACATCTGCACAGTGACAGGCTTAAAACAAGCCACTCACTAGGCATTTAAGTCTTACGTTTTTATCAGTGGCTGTTGTGTAAAGTTGTAGAACACTGTAAGATTGAAACATTCCATCCTGCAGGAAGGTAAACAACTCAAAACCAGGAAGTCCCTGAAACTGACCAGATTCACCCTCCCAGCCACAGTAAGCAATAAAAGCCTAGATGTACGGAAGAGGTTTAGACCAACTGAGGCACTTGGAAAGGCACTCTTCAATCTTTTGAGCTGCCTGTATAACGCATGGTATGTGCCAGGTTCCCAGCTTTGTGAACTATCTTGTCAAAGTGCCTTTGAGTAATTTCTGCTCCTGTAACCCCATACCCATATTTCTGCAAGTAACTCCTAATCCATATCCCCATAAATAACCTCACCAAAACTCATTTGTTCACCAACTGGGACTTTGATGGTTTCTATACTTTGGTCTACTGTGGGTTCTCTCTTTAGGGTGAGTATGTGTGTATTAGGGCTCCTCAGAAAAGTTTTGTTGCATAACAGTGGGAAATGACCAATAACAGAAAATTCTCTAAGGGGCCTGTCTGGTGCTGAATTGGTGAGAATGGAAAGATACAGAGAGGTTACAGAAGAAGCCCAGCTGTCTCTTTCACAGTCTTCCTTGTAGTCAGTCTCTAGTCTGGTTAGCTGAAAACAGAGCCTTTGAACAACAGGGAACAATATGTTCACAGTTATTCCTATGCAAAATGGAGGCATGTGGGTGTGGTCCTTCCTGTGTCCAGAGTAGAGTATGCTGTGGAGGTCTACAGTACAGCCACCATGGGAATGAGTGCCACCTCTGTTAGATGACAATGAGTCCTAACACAGTTTTTGAGGTGTGTGTGTGTGTGTGTGTGTGTGTGTGTGTGTGTGTGTGTGTCCCCTACTGACCCAGGACCATCTGGTAGAATTCTATGGAGATGAGTGTCCCAATTTTCCCACAGGATTAATGTCTATTCATCCCCCACCCCATAGTCATAGTCATATGTTATGATAAAAACATCTCTTAAATTCTAAGAGAGTGGAACATTTGCCGGACCACCCGGTTAATAACACCTTGAAGTCACTTAAGACTTAAGACTGCTGTCCTGGGGTTGGGGATTTAGCTCAGTGGTAGAGCGCTTGCCTAGGAAGTGCAAGGCCCTGGGTTCGGTCCCCAGCTCCGAAAAAAAGAACCAAAAAAAGGACTGCTGTCCTACTGTTTCTTTAACTTGCCTTTGTGGATTGCTGTCTATATGCAGGTGAGGGCAGGCACAAGATAAGGGGAGGCCCGTGATTGGGCAGTGAAAAGGTAAGGCCAGCACAGAGCTTTGGAGAGTGGAGAGTAAGAGGAGGAGGGGGAAGAAGAGAAGATGGAGGATGACTGTGGCTATGAATATCTTATAAGGGATGTATTATTATAGGGTAATTTGTCTTATCTAGGTGGGCAGTTTATATCAATATCAATTGGCTTTGGGTTTACTGAGTGGACGTTTTGTGGAGTGAGAATTTACTGATATAAATCTAGTTGATAACTTCCAAGCTTCTAGAGTTTTGATTTTACCAGGATACTGGGAATTGTCACGGTAACCACAGGGGGCAGATGCTGGGAATGTGGGCAGAGTTCACAGCAGAGAGTCAAGAGAGGGCGGCCACTGTTGGACCAGAGAGTAGCCAGCCCCAGTGTGGGGCTAGCCATGAAGGAAGAGAGACTGGGGACAGAGATTAGCAGGGGGTAGTGTGGCACGGTACCTGGCGTCTTGCTTCCATTTTTTTATTATTTATGGTTACAGTTGGTGAACGAATGTGTTGGGCAATAATCCACTAGAAATGTGAGATTATCAGCCTGAGAGTTAGAGTTTTATTTTCTAAGTGAGAGAGGGATGGAGCAGAGATGAGTCCCAGAGACTCAAGTGCAGGAAACTTGAAACAAAGAAAGGCAGAGGCTCTGAGCTTCCCTGTTGTGATGAGCACCGACTGCTCTGGGTGAGGGAGCTTAATTCAAAGACTGGATTATTTGCTTTTAGAATAGATTTATATACAGAGTTTGTCCGAATCATGTGGGGGGAATTTCAGCCAGAATTCGGAACTAAGAGAAAAAATAGGAGATAGATGGTACAAAGACACAATGCTCTAATAAGCCTTTCAGGATACTCATGTTCTCTCTAACGTGGGCTCCATGGGAATTTTGGGTTAAAATCCTGGTTTGACAAGCTGCCTGCTTCTTATTAGCAGGTATTAATAGAAGTGTGATTAAATTGGTTTTACAGTTAGAAGGAGAGAATGCAGATTTTGCCCACAGTTCACAATTAGTACAGGGGAAAATACAATGGCTCCAAGCAGACAGCATAATAGGTAAAAGCTGCCTGCTTCCTCTAGGCAGGGATTAGTAGACGGTTACTTTAAAGATGGTATAGTAAAGTCTACGGGAAACTCATATTCTTCGAATGTGGGCTACATGGGAATTTTGTTTTTATATCCTGACAAATTAAAACAGGCCTAAAAAAAGGCTCAGACAGTATTGTTTAATTTACTTCATTTATTTTGAATTGTCTTAATTTTCAAAATGGGTGTGATTTTGAGTTTCGTAGTTATATTATTTCTCTGGGAGAGAATACAAGATACAAGCTTTCCTGGTTGCCGACTCAAGGATATGCTGATTTGGGAGAAGGGTTTTGTCTTTGCGTTTTTTAGAAAAGGTGATTAGGCTCTGGATACCATCTGGAGGTATATGGATCAGATTTCATAGAGGGAGACCCTGGAAGAACTAGATTCAAGAAATTAAAAAAAAAAAAAAGAACAGAATTTCATCCTAACCAGTCTGTACACCCTACGCAGTCTGATACAATCCACATAGATATCTTGATGATACTAAAATTGTGTTATACGATTTATATATTTATATTACAGAATGCACAGGTTTGGTGAGTCTCACCGCCAGACGTGCTGAACTGACCTGCGTCAACTCCTGATCTCAGGGACTTTCAGCCGGATCCAGTCAGGTCAGACATCAGAGACTACAAAAATTAATGGTATGACCTTCTTAAGGCCAAACAACCAACTCCCCCATTTTCCCTACCCTTCCCCCCTTTAAGATATCTCAACACCCATATTCAGCCTGAAGAAGTGATGAAGAGTGGGCTGAAGGTGGTTAGTCTAAGGTTGTCTTTCTGGGGAATTTAGAAACAGTGATAATTTAATAGGGAGAAATTAGCTAGAATTGATTACACAGCCATAATCTTATTTGGTAAAAATTCTTATAATTTTTACTATGTTAAAGCTATAATCTCTTACATTGGTATAGAATTTAAGGTTTTCATTGGCATACATTTCTTATTGATACAAAATTGGGATTGATATTGTCACTCTCATATAGACACTGTGCCTATACAACACATCTAAGAATACAAGGTTTAGACCCAGTCCTATAACTGCTATTATAAACTGATCTGAGATGATTGAACATGCGAGGTAAGGGCCAGATAGTAAATTCATGGTTCTGAGTTGACTGTTAGGGTGTTTCCAAGATCATTCTATTAGAAATAGCTGAGAGTAGTTAATGATTACTTTACATAGATAGATGGTTTTCAAAAATGTCAGAAATCCACAAAATGTGACATTTAAAGTTATTTATTCTTTTGTTGTTGAGACATATCTGCTCCTAGCAGCTCCCCTTTTGTGGATTCAAAGAAGAAACTGAGCATCTCTACCTCCAGGTGAGGTAATACATTGTGGCTAGGTAGCCACTGGGCAGACATTGCCTATTTCATTACAGACAAAATACTGTCCAGAAAAGGACACACTATACAGAATAGTCGACTGATAATCTCTGCCAAGTCAGAATAATAAGTCCTTCAAGATTCTGTGTTACAAAGGTCTGTCAGATGAGCCTAGGCCAGAAGGCTGATGCTCTTACGTGTGGCTGACAGGGGACTGTATGGGTAGGCAGTTGTCTCTACAACTTGTCTCAGTTCTGGAAGCCATGTTAGGCTTCCTATGTTTTCAGATAATATTGATCATTCTCAGATTTCTGATGGGGTTGAAGACTAATTATAGTCTCATGGTTTATCCAGGCTATTTAACATTGAGAAAACATGTTTAATTAGATAGTTGTTAGATAGTATACAAACTAGTCAAGACATAACGTATAGATTTTAAGCCTTTCTTAAGTTAGGACAGATAACAGAGCATTCTATTTGACAAAAATGGTAGACTGGGTATCAGGTACATCTTATACTTTATAAATTACAGATGGGGGTACTTGTGCTCAGCTTGCGTTTGAGAGAAAAGTTCCTTTTTTAATTAGACAGAAAGGGTGAAATGTGGCTTGATGTCTATATGCAGGTGAGGGCAAGTACAAAATAAGGCAAGGCCTATGATTGGGCAGTGAAAAAGAAAGGTGGGGACAGTTTTCGAAAGGCGGGAGAGATAGAGAGAAGGAAGAAAGAAAGATGGAGGAGGAGAAGGATGACCCCCTCCCATGTGGCTTTAAATAGCCACAGGTAGCTATGAAAATCCCTTATAAAGGATGGATAACTTCAGGACAATCTGTCTTATCTGGATGGGCAGTTTATATCAATATTAATTGCCCCTGAGTTTATTGTGTGGATGTTTTGTGGAGTGAGAATTTACTGATATAAATCTAATTGATAAATTATAAGCCTCTAGAGTTTTGATTTTACCGACATACTGGGAATTGTGACTATGGCGCTGGTGCGGAAGTGACCGGCGGAGGGAACTTAGGGAGTCGGGTGGAGACGCTTTGAGAACTCTGGGCCAGAGAGTCTGTCGAGATAGAAACATCCACTAGTGCCATGTAACCCACCGGTGCTAGCGCTAGGATGACATGGTGTCCCACCATTTTTTTTTTTTTTTTTATTATTTACTGCTACACACCTTTAAGAGAAGAATGTAACACCCACCCTTACTTGCACTGGATTTCCAAGGTAATCAACTTTTACAACCTAAGGTTGTAACTGCTGTGTGTAAGATGTGGGGTAATTACTCGTTTTCCAAAGCAAACTTAAGAGGGACAAAAGCATCTTGTAAAGTGAACTTCCAGTGGAAATGCTTCTTGACAAATGCTGCTTTAAGTCGTTTGTTTGACTTTTGCTGTCTGAGTCGGAGTCTGTGATTTAATCTCTTGTAAAACTCTGTTAAAGACTTCTGCAAAGTGTCTCATTCCTTCACCATGTGATGCCTTCTGTGCCATTCAATAAAGACAGAGCAACGTCCTTTGTGAGGGACACACACGAAGTCTCACAGCAAACGGACACAGACACACGAAGGGATTCGCCACGCGGCCTTCAGGCAGGCGCAGATCAGATTTAGGCAACAGACAGATAAGAGGACAGAAGACACAGGGAATGTGAAAGAGGGATTTCAATTCTGGACTCACTTTTTTGTTAAATGGCTATAACTGAAGCGCTTTCTTTCTTTCCTTAATGTGACACCAGCACATTGTTGGCGACTGAGTTCGTCACTAAAGCACAGTAGGATCTGCGCAGAGAATGAGGGACAAGAGAGCCCAGTGGGAAACCTAAGCAGAGATGTGTGTTTGGCATTTGGTATTTTGTGCTCATCCCATAACGTTTTCTGTGTGTGAGCCTCCTGTGTGTATGGCTACACACAAACGGGGGAGAGAAAGGAAGAGAGTACATGGGTTTCTCATCACACTTGACTCCAGCTCACCTCGGGCTATTGACTCTTTGGTGTTTAGGGCTGAGAGTCAATCAGGTCTACAAGTAATCACTTCATTCAGGAAGATGTCCCTGCCTTCAAACGGAGTCTTTCACGACCCGCCCGTACATCAGTCTGGACGCCGCTGATGTGGACAGCACAGCCTGCCGGTGCCTCTTCAGCAAAGCCGGGGGAGACGATCCACTCGGCTTCCATTTCAGCCAAGGGCCAGCTCCCTTTGCCCGTGCCCTTGTACGTGTCTTTTCTTTACAGGAGGATTGTCTGCTTACCAGCAACAGCTTGTGGCGGAGCAGAGGCTCAGGTGAGGCTGGTCCCCTCACCGCCATGTGTCTCCTTGAGGCACACAGCAGAAGCCGCAACCCTGTAGCAAGGGACACAATCAGACAGCAGTGCCGGAGCATTATGAATGTGTCAGGATGATGAATTTACTATAACAATGTCACCGTTGGCAGCGCACGTAATGCACTGTATCTCAATCAGTCATCTCTCACGGTTGTGCGTTGTGTAGAACCAAGCCCCCCCACCCCCGCCTCCTTTTTGGTCTGGGGGATGCTTATAATGGTAGCTGTTAAAGAAGCAGGAGTTAGGGATAATTTTGGATAAGCTTATTTGAGTTAACTATTGGCAGGAGGTAAGGGACAGTAGCATATGTATGCGGGGTAAGCATGTGGAGACAGAGAAGTATAGGGGTGGGGGTTGGAAGAGGGAAGGGGGCTGGGAGAACTTGAAGAACATTTAGGTCTTGGAGTTTTCCTTACACCATTTAGGAAATGTGTGCAATTTACCCACACTCCCTTCCCAGGGTTAGCTTGCTCAGAACTGGATCTATTTGTAGCCCCTAAAGGGCTAACAGCTTGCGAGAAGATGGTTAGTCTCTCAAGCCCTTCTCTATTGTTTTCAGCTAAACCACGGACCCCCACTTAGCCGGCATCTGTTGGTTACTGCCTAGAACTAAGACACATCTCACTAACAGGGGTGTGTCTCTCTAGGGGACACTCAAGAGTTTGCTAAGGGTAAAGCACTCCTCTCTGTTCTGTCTGCCGCTTCATGTAGATGAGAGTGAGTGGTCAGCCATCTTGGCTCAAGGTGGGAGCCCATTAAAGGGAATTCAGATATATGAGTTGAGGATTTCTGTCTGTGAAATAAATACTATCCTGTGGAGGGTTTGCAAGGAAGACGTAAGAAAGGGAATCCTTCGTCGTGAAGTAGTCATCAGCAGGCTCAGGGATGGTCTTCCAAATGTATCAGGTTCCAGTTTCTAGAATCTGTAAATGTTACTGAATAGAAAGACAGCAACCACGTGTGGGTGTAATTAGACAAGAAGTTGTGCTGGAGAGCAAATCAGTGTGGCCCAGGAGCCGGTGCTCTACCACTGAGCCACCGTCTGAGCCTGTCGCCTGTGGATATTGGCATGTAGGGATTACCTTAACACATCCAGGAGGGCTCTGAACCTACTTACAAGCATCTTGGAAGAGACTGCTGTGTGTGTGTGTGTGTGTGTGTGTGTGTGTGTGGTGGATTATATACCAGAGAACTGTTAAGGCAGAAGCAGAAACTGGAGTGATGGGGGTGGTGCGTGGGGTCTCAATTCTTTTTTTTTTTTTTTCTTTTTTTGGGAGCTGGGGACCAAACCCAGGGCCTTGCGCTTGCTAGGCAAGCGTTCTACCACTGAGCTTAATCCCCAACCCCGGGGTCTCAATTCTAACGTAACTGAATTTGTGAGTCTTTCTTAAGTCTTATTTTTCCTATCTTATTTAAGAAGTGTTTGTTTTACTCTAAGATCATAATGATATGTTCCATATTTTCCTGCAAAATATCTACTTTTTCATATTTAAGTTGGTCATATGGAGTTTAGACTTTAAATATGACGTGAGTGGACAACTAGATTATGTATCCTGTATCATGCATCCATTATAAATTTCTATTTGGAGCTCATTGTTTTAATGTTACTTGGTATTTCATTTGTTTACATACATAAGTATACATGTGCATATAATCATATCGTATTGTACACGAAGTATCTATTCTCCTCCATTGGTCTGTCTGCCCCAGCCCTATTACTCACACATTAATAATTATATAGCAGTAGGATGATACATCGGAAGAGTACAATCCCCCTCCTTCTTCACCGCTGGCTACCTTTGGCCAGTGTGCACAAACTAAAGACATCTGGGAAGAGAGAGCGTCAGCTGTGGAACAGCCTCTGTCAGACTGGCCTGTGGACATGTGTGCTTGGTTTTGTCTTGATTTATGATTGATGGGGTTGGGGGACTCACCCCACTGTGAGTGGTACCATCCTCAGACAGCTGGTCCTGGCATGCATAAGAAACTGGTCTGGTACCCACAGGGGAGCAAGCCATAAGCAGCGCTCATCCATTGTCTCTGCTTTAGCTCCTGCCTCTAGGTCCTGCCTTGAACTTCCGTCCCGGCTGTCCTACATGACTGACTGTAACCCTCATGCTGAAATGAAGCCTCTACTCCATCACGTGGCTTTTGGTCACCGTGCTTAGCACCGCAATACGGAACGAACTAGGAGAGCTAGGACTATACTTTTGCATGAATATAATTGGGAATGTATTTGCACATAATCTTATAACCGGCTACTTTTTACATAACTTGATAACATAAGCTTTTTCACAGCTAGGGGCCCAACCCTGGACGTCACAAATAATAGGTGATTTAGCACTGAGCCACACTTCGGCCAACAGAGAGCTGTAAATATTCTGAAAGCTCTTGATTTTTAAGACGGTTTACAGTATTTCTTTGCGTCCTGTATTATATTAAACAAAACTGTACCCACATTGCATGGCGTCTACTCTATTTCCAGGTTTTCCTATTAGAAACAACAGTAGACAGTTATAGTTTTAGGATCGTTGCACCAGCATATATTCTCCGAAACGGAAGGTAATTGGTTGTATTTGCAGATAGAACTTTACATATTCTTCAGGATTATTTTGGAAGCCTTCATACATTGAATGAGTTCTTCCTTAGCAATGGCTACTCCTGTTTTTAAAGTGAAAGACAAGCTCATTACATTTAATAATCTTGCCTCCAGCAGGCTCAGTAAAACCAACAGTCCCTAAAGACGCTGAACCGTGTTCTTAAGTATCGAGGTAGGAAAGGACTCATGGTGGTGTAACAGGGACAGCATTTGGAGAAGGAGGAAGAGGAAGGATGGGCTTGGAGAATCCATCCCAAAGCACTTCTGATTATGTGTCAGGATGGAGGCTATTTCTGTCGACTCCGCTCACTGTACCCTTGTTTTCCCAGCCCCCTCCCCCCCAGCCGCATGCAGATGTAGGAGATGTTGTTTTTTTCATTAACAGATTATTTAAATGCCAATGGGGTGGGACCACATCCACACTGTTTATAGCAACGATCACTAGTGGCAATTAGTTTAGTCTGTCCCACTTTATTCCTTTTGACAGCTTCATGTTTATTTCACATCACAGAGGCTGAAAAGGGAAGCACGCAGAGGCAACTTGTTTTATTATCAGTCAGTCATGGTAATTCGAGCTTGGTCAGGAATGGGCTCAGGGACCTCTTCTCACCAGTGCAGAAGGAAGCCCAGCCCAAAAGACAAAGCGCATATATATATATATATATATATATATATATATATATATACATACACAGTGCACTGAAGCTGTTTTCAGACACACCAGAAGAGGGCATCGGATCCCATTACAGATGGTTGTGAGCCACCATGTGGTTGCTGGGATTTGAACTCAGGACCTCTGGAAGAGCAGTCGGTGCTCTTAATCAAATATATATATATATATATATATATATATATATATATATATATATGCTTTCCTATGTTTATTTCCCACATGCTGGTCCCTCCATTTATTGATTTCTGTCTATTATATTTATATAGAAAGGAAAATGAAGAGATAGATAAGTCCTGGTTAGTGCAAACCATCCACGATTGTTTGGTATTTAGGATCCACTGCCTGCCATCCCTTGTGCTCTAGCAGTGGCCTTCAGTAGCTGACGAGCCTTTATCCATTACCTACTGCAACTACAAGGCTAAGGGTAGTTTTAATGTGGGCTGGAAAGATGGCTCAGTGGTTAAAAGCACTGTCTGCTCTTGCTGAGGATCCAGGTTCAATTCCCAGTACCCACACGGTGACTCACAACTACGTGTGACTCCGGTATAAGGGGATCCAATACCGTTTTCTGACCTGTGAGGACCCAGGCATGCATATGGGTCACAGACGTACATGTAGATAAAACACTCATTTAAATACAGTAAGTAGCTCTAGGAACTAAATCCAATATTTTCAATGTGACCTGAGTTTGCCTTCTCTATTGTATCCTATCAGATATTCACTTCAGACTTCTGCCTCACTGGTTGGTAGTCAGCATTTCTGGGGAATGCACAGAAATGTTGGTATTATGAACTGAACTCAGTCAGCAAGAGGGAAATCTGTTAGTAGGAAACGTGCTGTACGTCTATCCCAGTAATCTGGCCCCACAAAGGGAATTTGAGTACCCACCTGGGGCCTGACACCAACACAGGGACACAGCCATTTCTGACCCCACATGCACAAGATACAGTAGATCTTTTACACGGAAGTCCGCCTGGCCTTGAGTTCTGGCATTGCTATGTACTACATGTTTCCTCGTCTACACTCTGACTTAGAAAGGTTAAGTGAGACAATGTATAATTTTGGGGGCACAGGTAGATACTTAGTAATCAACGTGATTACTTTGTATCTGCAACTTCGGACAGAGTCTAAAGGCAACGACCACGTGGAGTATTAGGAAGATGTCCTGGGCCTGTCGCGTTGGAAAGAATTCTACACAAGCGTTACAAGTCGGATTCTCTAGGAAGCAGCTTCTCAGGTGGAAACCGGAACACAGTAATGGTTTTGAGATGGGCACTGGGAGGGTTTTGACGGCGAGCTTGGCTGGGCGCACACCTGTAAGGAGTTTTTTTTTTTTTTTTTTTTTTTCCGGAGCTGAGGACCGAACCCAGGGCCCAAGCGCTCTACCACTGTGCTAAATCCTCAACCCCCAGGAGTTTTCTTGATCACGTTATTCGAGGTGGAAGATCTCCCCCAGTGTGGGTGGCCCTAGTCAATGGCGCCCCAGATATAAGGAGGTCCAGGCAGTGGAGGTAAATTAGGGAAGTAAAGCTTTTGGAGAAAGCTCTGTGTTTTGGCTACTTACCTTCCCATCGCTCTGGCAGGCTCATCTGCCCTCTTGCTGTCGCTTCCCTTCTCCCTGACTTCAGAAGCAGGTTCTTCAGTCTTCCAATGTGGACTGAAGACAAGTAAGCCCTCAGGAATCCTCCGGGCCATCAGCACAGCCTGGGGCTGCGGAGGCCAGCAGCTATCAGGTTTTAGGCTGCTCACTGAAGAGGATAGCAATCGTTCAAGTGCCCAGACTAAGTGCCCTCCCTTCAGAGATATTCCAGGCTGGGGCTAGAAGCCAAGGCGTTTTATTTAGTTTTTCCCCTGCAACAGGCAATTCACGGGTATGGGATTTCCCAGGAAGTGATCAAGGGAGAAAAAGGCTGTCTGTAGCGAGGTCAGTTTCTAGAAAGGGCCATCAGCTGAGTACAGATCATGGGTGATGTTTCTAGAGCTGGGGCTTAGTTCTTTTATCGGACTGCACATCACAGTGGAGCCTCACAGTCGTCCGCTATTGCCAGAGTTCTGTTTTCTGTCGGGAGTTCCACCATGCCTCTTGCTCCTGCCCGCTTTGTTCAGTCAGTTACGTCACTTCCGGTCTCATCTAGACTCCGCCTCTTCGTCTTTTCTCGGACTTCCTTTGAAGTATTTGCCTTCCTGAGGTTGGCTCATTCGGCTGGGCAAGTTGATCTCAAGTTCTACTTTCCTGAAAATGATACAATCTATTCTTCCTCATTGTGGGATGAAACTGCTCTTGTGGATGGAAAAACACTTCTTTTAAATTCGTTCAGCAGTTGGTAGGCAAAAAGACTGGTCCCATATCGAGAATAAGGTCCCCTATTGCAAATAATGCTTCAGTCAATAAACATGGATATCCCGCCGTGTCTGTGGCATGTTAATTTAGACTTTTAAAAGTATATTCCAAAGTAGCACAGCAGGACCGTGTTACGGTAATTCCGTTTTTCAGTTTTTGAGGAAACTATATTGATTTCTGTGATGGCAGCACAAATTTACATCTGGCCAACAGTTTATAAGAATTCCCGTTGGCTGCATCCTCACCAGCATTTATTGTTTGTTGTTTGAAGGAATCTCAAGGTGGTTTTGATTTGAATTTCTATGATAGATAGACAGCAAATATTTTATATCTTCTTTCAATACTTATCTTTGATCCCATTTGCTGATTTGTTGACTGGATAATTGTTATTCCTGAATTTAATTTTTTGCCTTCTTTATAGATTCTAGAAAGAATCTCCCTATAAGGTACGTAGCTGGCAAGGATCTTCCTCTCATCCTGTAGGCTGTCTTTTCCTGCTACACATCATTGCCTTTGCTGTGCAGAGGCTTTTAAATTTCATGCCATCCTCGGTGTCAGCTCTTGAAATTGTTTCTGGAGCTATTAGAGTTCTGTTCAGAAAATTCTTGCCTGTGCCTGTGTCTTAAAATGTGTGGCCTTGGCTTTCTCCTAGCAATTTCAGGGATCCAGGGATGATTTGTTGAAGAGACTGTATTCTTCAGTGAGTATTTTCCGCCCTTGTCAGAGATCAGGAGCTGCAGCTGCATGAGCTCTTTCTGCATCAGTTCTGTTCCACCACACAGCTGTGTGCAGTCCCATGCTGTTTTTGTGACTATGGCTCTGTAGGGTAATTTGAAGTCAGGTACTGTGGTTCCTATGACACTGCGCTTTCTGCTCAGGATTACTCTGTCTCTTTGGGGTCTTCTGTGATTACCTTTGGGTTCTTACTCTATTTTGGTGAAGAACGGAGTTTTGATGAGGTTCACATTGAATCTGTGCCAGATTCATATCACTAACTCTAGGGTTCATGAGTGTGGGAGGACTTTCCATCTTCTAGTGTCCTAGTTTCTTTCTTCATTTCTTCCTACTTTTCACAGTAGAGGCCTTCATTCTCTCTGTCTAGGTTTGTCTCCGAATATTTTAGTTTCTCGAGGGTATTGTGAATGAGATTATTCTACTGGAACCTTTCTCAGCATGTTCGTTATTAATTTCTAGAAAAGTTACTTGATCCTGTATGTTGCTATTTTCATGGAAGTGTTTATCGGACACAAAAGCTTTCTGACCTTTCTATAGTCCCTTAGTATGTCAGAGACAGGATTTCAGATGAGGCAGGGCTGATAAACCAAACGCACGTTTACAAGGATCAAGAAATTATGCGGGGTTGGGGATTTAGCTCAGTGGTAGAGCGCTTGCCTAGGAAGCGCAAGGCCCTGGGTTCGGTCCCCAGCTCCGAAAAAAAAGAACCAAAAAAAAAAAAAAAAAAAAAAAAAGAAAAAAAAAAAAAAAAAGAAATTATGCTTCATAAAGTTAAGTCTTCCTAAGGTTTCTTGTGCCGGTTCATCCTGCATTTGTTGTGGTTTTCTTCACTATGATAAAATAATAATAATGTTGCAATAAATATTAAAAAAAAACCATCTGAACCTTTTATCTCTTGCTAGCGCTGCCCCCCCCGTGGGGCCCCGTGGCACTGTGGCGTCTTTATCTCAGCGGCTCCATTCTGCCCCCAAGTACTCTCAGACCCAGGTGACCCACGAGCCGTTCCAGCGTGGCGCCTTGCCACACTGGTCCCTGGAGTTAGTTCCAGCACCTGTGAGGCCATACGGAATTAACCATAATTTATCTCTGGTTAGTATCTCTCCTGGCGGCTCTCAGTTAGCCTCAAACTTTCTGGTTCTAGCTACCCAGTACAATCAAGACTACAAATTGCAACCCAACAATCAGATTTATCTGTTAAATTCTCGATCCACAATACATCCACACGATAAACTCACAGTCAATTGATACAAACATAAACCGCCCACCTAGATAAGATAGATTTGCCTACAGAAATCCATTGGATCTGGGGCATCCTTCTCTGTCTCCATCTTGATTCTTCTTTCCGCCCCTCCCTCTCCTTCTAAAACCTCTGTTCCCGCCTCCCTTCCTTCTCGCGTCCAATGACAGGTCTCGTTTTATCTTGCGTCTGTCTTCACCTGCGTAACAACATCAATCTACTTACCTGAAGGAATGATTTAAGGAAGGAAGCATTTATTCTAACCTACAATGCAAAGGATATATAGTCAGTCATGGTGGGGAAGGCATAGTTGTCCAAGAAGAATAGAAGGATAACAGGGAAAGGCCAGACCCAATACAGATCAAAATCCAGAAAGGCAAACATCAAACCTCATGTCTGGAGCACCAGATTGTATGATCTGTGATACCCTAGGCTTGGGTAATCCTGCTTCTGATGGTATGATCTGTGATACAGCGAGCTTGGGTAAGCCTGCTCCTTCAACTCCATGACCTGTAGCATTTGAAGCCTCCCAGTGGGCCAGCTCAATTTACTGTCTTTAGCTTTCTTATGTGTATGTGCTATGTCTCTGGAATAGCTATTATTCTGGGGTCTCCATTACAATCTAGGCATTGTCTTCATAGTTTTGTGCATGGCTTACTCTAGAAGTCACTTCAGGGAACCTGATCTGGCTTCAGAACCTTTCTTGAACCTCAGTGCATGCCTCTAAGACCCCTTACTGTTGAATTTTCTGTGTCCACATAACTAGCATCACAGGGGTGATGCCAAGTTGGACTTCTATCTTGAGATACAGCCCAGCCAAGCCCTCCCCCCACTCCCACCCCCCGACCTCCTCCCCATACTACAGAAACAGTAGCCTCTGCATGCATTTCAGATGGACCTTTGAAAATACTGCCATCAGTGTCCAACTGGAGGAAGGCACCAAGGAGACACCCCTGTTTAAGCAATCACTTTTCAAATGAATTTGCCTTGTTCCATCCTGGACCTCTCCTTGGGCAGAGTCTTGCCCTCAAGGCACCTTCTTTGTTGTAAAGTCTGAATGTTCTCCTCAATGATGCTAATCTCTGACAGGGATGTCCACTTCGTCCATACTTTTGTTCTCAACTTTAACCAGCTTCAACCTCCCTTCCTTGCTTCTGTACATCTGGATGGAAGTAAGTAATGACCACCACAGAACCACAGAACCACAGGACCTGGATATCATTCTGTCTTGAAATTCCCTCCACCAAACCAGTTAGTGAATTTAGCTTGGCTGAGTATTCAAGACATGGGCTAACACTGCCAGGTCTGTTGCCAGATTCTTACACAATGGCCTCTGAAACCCCATGATTACAATTTCTATTTTGAACGTTTGTGTTGGCATTCTGGTCTTTTTTTTTTATTTTAATCTTCCCGAATTTTATTTTTCGTATGAACATGCTAATATGTTGAGGGTAGATTGACATGAATTGCTAATCAACAACTGTTAGAATCTTTCCCAGTCCCCTGACTGACTTAAGGGAAAGACTGTCAGTCAAGCATCAGGTAGTCCCGCTTCCTTCTAACCTTTTATTGATTCTTTGTGAATTTCACATCATTCACCCCAATCCTACTCATCTCCCTGTCCCTTCTTATCTACCCTCTGCCCTTGCAACCTTCCCATCAAACAAAATTATAACGATAGAATAAAAATAATTCTTGTCATGGAAGCTGTAGTTTGTCCCACAGTGCACCCTTCTGTCCACACATCTTTACTTGCAAATGTTCATTGCAATGAGTCACTGGTCTGGTTTGAGGCCTCTGGCTTCTGCTACTCTATCAATATTGGATTCTCACTGGGACTTCTCTAGGATTTCCTGTTGCTGCCCTGTGCTTTGGATCTGCAGGACTGGCTTTTTCATTAGCTGCAGCAGATCATAGATGGGGTAGATGTTGGGGTGAGCCAACTCAAAGTCCTGGATCTGGGCATGAGTGGTAACTGAGTTGGTCAGCCCACAAGCTCTCCTGCACCCACAGCACTATCGTGAACTCTCCAGTGCTGCCCTGGCTAGTCCCCTCAATGCTGCAGTCATGAAAGTTCAGGGTCAGCTCTCCTGTTCTCATGTCCTCAGGGCTGGATCATGAGTGCCTTTGCCTCCAAGGCCAGTGAGGTGCAAGACTTGTTCTCCTGAGTGCTGGGACAGGTGAGGGGCAGGGCCAGCTTTCTAGCTCTCATGACCTCAGGGCCAGCTCTCCTGCCTGCTGTGGGTGGGGCATTCTGGTCTTTTAAACATAACTTTAGGACCTCTCTAGAACCATGGCTCCAAACTCCTCAACATTTCTCTGTCACTGGCTTTCTGTATTATTTAATTTTCTTGTCATTGTAACCAAGTACCTGACAGAAATAATTTAAAGGAGGAGAGATGTTGTTAGGCTTACAAATCAGGGGACACAGTCCGGTGTGGTAAGAAAGTCTCAGTGCAGCTCTGTGGTAGCATCATATCTTCTTTCAGGAAGCAGAGAGCAACAGGAAGTGGGTCTGGGCTCTAACCTCCATTCCTGGCCCAGCAACCTACTTCCTGCATCTTGCTTTCACCTCTCAGAACAGTGTCACTACCTCGGGACTAACTGTTCAGACAGATGCGCCCACGGGGACATGCCACACTAACACTGAAGCATGCCCCACTTGGAAGTCAGCCGAGGCCTGGGGCCAAATGAGACTAATTTTAGTTGTATCCATGTTGGAACCAAATATTAAACATGAGTGGTTCCCTGAATGTTGGGGGAACTGACACGGAATTAGATTCCTTCTACTCAGAAAATGTCATTACAGACCCGACTTTCTGTTCCATTACCTTGGAGATACCATTTTTTAAAACATTTACAAGGAGAGCTCATAGTAAATTTCATCATCATCATCCCTATCATCACCACCACCACCATCATCATCACCACCACCACCATCACCACCACCATCATCATCCCCATCATCACCATCATCACCATCACCATCCCCATCATCATCATCAATTATTTTTACCATTACCACCATCATCTGGATCATATTATGTCGTATTACATTATTACTATTGGCTGCATTATCCTTACCGAGCACTGTCATGGGTAGCTGTATACCACCAAACCATCAAGACGATTTATTCTTCCTGCCTTACCAAGCCTAGAAAATTTAGGATGTGACATTTTGGGAGACAAGGGTATCTGGGAAGAAGCAAAAGGTATGGAAAGCAGGCCACACGCGGTGGCTCACTCTTGCAAGCTGAGCACGGGGAAGGTGGATGAAGGAAGACGGCCACAAATCCGAGGCCAGCCTTGGCCAAGCCGTGAGACTCTGCCTCGAGAATAGAAATGAATTTAAATCCTGACTGGAACTTTAAATACTGTTTAATATAAGCAACTACTCATTATACTTTACTTTAAGGTTCTGTACTTTAAAGAGATGCTGAAATATACATAGATGTATTTCGTGTCTTGGGTAGCTTCAAGACAATAAAGAGAGGGCAGTGAGTAGGGGCACACACATGACAACACTGGCCACACGTTGTCAGACGGTGGGGCCTGTATGGGGAAGGATGCAGGATTTCAAGGTATTCTTGCTTATAGTTTTTATTGGTTTAAAATCTTTCATAATAGAATATTTTAAAAATATAGAAGTATCTGTCTTAGGGTTTTGCTGCTGTGAACAGACACCATGACCAAGACAAGTCTTATAAGGACGGCATTTAACTGGGGCTGGCTTACAGGTTCAGAGGTTCAGTCCATTATCATCAAGGTGGGAGCAGGGCAGCATCCATGCAGGCATGGTGCAGGAGGAGCTGAGAGTTCCACATCTTCATCTGAAGGCTGCTAGGAGAAGACCGACTTCCAGGCAGCTAGGATGAGGGTCTTAAAGTCCACACCCACTGTGACACACCCACTCCAACAGGGCCACACCTCCAAATAGTGCCACTCTCTGGGCCAAGCATATACAAACCATCGCAGTATCATTTTCCTCTTAAAAACCAGACGCCCTAAACCAGAAATGGTTGTAAAAGTGGCTGAGTAAACAAAATTTTAGAGTCAGACTCCAGTGGAAGAACTCCAGGGTTCCCCTCTGTGGGTACGTTGTCAGCGTTTGGAGTTAGTTTAAAAGGACGGTTTCCTCTGTGGCAGAAGACGTAGCACACTTCCAGTCTTTCGCTTTGCAATATTTGCGTTTTGTCTTCTGAGAAGGGTTTCCACGTTCTATGAAGTATGTACACACATCCAGTCCTCTACACAGCTTCTGATTACAGAGGTCACTTGTGACACGTCGCGTGTGAACTATTTTCATTTCGTGCTTAATACATGCACATAGTGTTGGATATTTCTTCAGGGTCAGTGAGACGGTACCTCATTGGCACTGTGTGATGTTCCTCTGGAATT
This sequence comes from Rattus rattus, assembly GCF_011064425.1. Classification (NCBI taxonomy): domain Eukaryota; kingdom Metazoa; phylum Chordata; class Mammalia; order Rodentia; family Muridae; genus Rattus; species Rattus rattus. The sequence continues at coordinate 10,089,208 of NC_046164.1, read as the reverse complement.
ATTCAGCCTTTCACAAGGAAATAAGGGAGGCTAGAGAATTGCACCCAACCTCCTATCTTTTTTCTTCTTTGCCTGTATAATACTATACATTATACTGTCTATATATATATATATATATATATATATATATATATATATATATATATATATGTATCCATTATATTCGAGACAGACAAATGAAGCAGTGGGCACTTTAACCTTGCAAGTTTTATTACAATTTAGAAGCATTAAAAAGAAGGAAGAAGAAGGAAATAGAAAAATCTTATCAAAGGCTGGAATAGATCATCATGTTGAATAGCTGAATTTTCCATTTAATGACAACGAAGAATAAAGATAAGTATTGTAAAGATATGACTTCATTGCCGGTGTCACTCAGCATCCTTGATTCTAAAGAACTGAATAGAGCTTTTAAAGGACTCTGTCATAACACAGAGCTGACGGTTGAGCATATCCCCGGAGAAGCAGAAAAAGGGACTCCCGATTCTACTTAACCGACATAGACCAGACCTGCAACCTACTGCTCGATCCAGATTCCGAGGCTCCCCTTGTTGCTGTGGCTACGACCTTGTTCTTTTGGCCCTCAAAATCTGGATGGACAGAGGCTAGGCCAGGACATACGGAGCTGCGGCAGGAAGTGCAACAATACCATTTCTTTCAACATCCGTTCCCCTCCCTCCTCCCTGAAATCGTCCTCTTTTAAGATGCAGGGTTCCCCCTTCAGCTCCAGGGAAAGATGGGCTACCCTCTTTCCCCTGAGAGACACGACAGTGATCCAATCCCCTGTCAGGCCAGTTGATTGCAGAACAGCTGTGGGTCATTTTCACAGATGTTTGATGTGAGCCTGGAGAGCACCATTTCTTTGACTCTAAGAGAGGCTATGGGATAGATGCCTGCTCTCCTTGATGTGTTTGTAATGTAACTCCACAGTTGTCGTAGACTCAGGGAAAGAGGACTAAAGAGAGGTAAGCCTGAAACTCATCCCTGCTTTTTGAGATACGAGTTAATACATTTTCTGCTAAATTGTTCTGCTAAATAAGGCAAACTGTTTTTTTTTTTGGTTTTTTTTTTTTTAATAGCAAAACAAGACAGAGAAATGAAGTCCTTTTCAAACCCAGTGTCTCCTAACTGGGTGGACCCTCCACGGAGTCTGGTACAGATCCACTGGAGCTCTCAGAGAGCTACAGAGGTCCTACTCCTGCATCAGAACGGCTTTAAAACTGTCGCTGTGTTCCTCAGCCCGCGGTTCATAAGCTTCAAGCGTTCCTCTGATAGGAAGAGTCCTCTAGGAGCAAGTCCTTTAGATTCTCACCCCTGGGTCCACAAGCACCTGACCCTGTCTCTCTGAGGAGGTAGAATGCAAACAAACAAATGTTTCTCTCAGACCGGAGACAGTGTTTCCTCAGAAGCCTACCTACCTAATTATCTGGGGGCGGCATGTTGGGCTTTTGTCAGAGGAGGGCTGAGACAACTGTGACCAGCAGTTTGAAAGTCTTGGTCAGTCATATCAGTAGAGTTGGCACCTTGAGTGATTTCCAAGTAGGCCCAAAGCATGTGGCTGAGTAGATTGCCACAGGTAAGATAGCCAAATACAGGCTTTGACGTATAACACATAAACGCCTATAGCGGGGAGAGTGAGGTGTGCATTGCATGAACAGCGTAAGTTTGAAATCGGACTGTTTCCTTTAAACTCTACTGTCAGGATGTGACCGGTGATTTTCACTCATTGGGCTTTGACTCCTCCAAGATGCTGCACTGCTGCATTTGACTGCAACTTCATGTCACATACACACTCACACTCACACACACACACACACACACACACACACACACACAGACACACAGACAGGCACACACACACACACACTCACACACACACTCACAGACAGGCACACACAGACACATACACAGATACATACATAGACACATACAAACACACACAGACACACAAACAGGCACACACACACACACAGACACATACACAGATACACACATAGACACATACAAACACACACAGACACACAAACAGGCACACACACACACACATACACAGATACACACACAGACACATACACACACAGACACACAAACAGGCACACACACACACAGACACACACACTCACAGACAGGCACACACACAGATACACAAATAGACACATACAAACACACACAGACACACAAACAGGCACACACACACACACACACACACAGACAGACACATATAGACATACAAACACACCCAGACACACACAGATACACACATGGAAGATGTCTTCCATCCGTGTCACTCCTCGGTACCTCGGTATCAGTATCTGTGTCACTGGTATCTGTAGCTGTGTCACTCCTCGGTATCGGTACCTGGAGGATTAGCTCTGGCTGCCCCATTACCAGTTTTATTTTTATTTTTTTTGTCATTTGAATGATATTTTCTTTTCTTTTTATTGGTTGTTTTATTTGTTTACATTTTAAATGTTATCCTCCTTCCCAGTTTCCCCTCCAAAAGTCCCCTTATCCCCTCCTCCTCCTCCCCCTGCATCTATGAGGGTGCTCCCACTCCTGCCTCAGCGCCCTAGCATTCCCCTAGATGACCTTGGGTCATCTAGGCTTCAAAGGACCAAGGGTTCCCCTCCCATTGATGCCAGATAACGTCATCCTCTGCTACACATCCAGCTGGAGCCATGGGCCTCCCCTGTGTACTTTTTGGTTGGTGGTTTAGTCCCTGGGAGCTTTGGGGGGGGGGTCTGGTTGGTTGATGTTGTTGTTCTTCCTATGGGGTTGCAAACCCCTTCAGCTCCTTCAGTCCTTGCCCTAACTCCTCCAGTGGGGTCCCTGCACTCAGTCCGATGTTTGGCTTTGTACATTTGCATCTGTATTGGTCCAGGTCTGGCAGAGCCTCTCAGGGGACAGCTATGCCAGGCTCCTATCTTGGTATCAGCAATAGTGACTGGGTTTGGTGTCAGAAGATGGCATGGATCCCCAGGTGGGGCAGTCTCTGGATGGCCTTTCCTTCAGTCTCTGCTCCACTCTTTGTCCTCCCATTTCCTTTAGACAGGAAGAATTCTGGATTAATATTTTTGAGGTGGGTGGGTGGTCCTATCCCTCAACTGGGTGTCGTGCCTCTACAGGTTCTGTCTCCCCTTTGTTGGATATTTTGGCTAAAGTCCTCCCTGTTGGATCCTGGGAAACTCTTGGGTCCCTGGCATCTGGGACTTTCTAGTGTCTACCCCCAGAGCCCCCACTCCTACACACCTTTCAAATTCCTGACCCTCTGTACTTCTCCCCATCTCGCATATCTGAACTGCCCCCCTATTTCCCTCCCCTTCCTCTCTCCCTGACAGATCCCTCTCTCTCTCTACTACCCCAAAATTATTTTCTGTAGCATCCACACTTTGGTGTGATCTTCTTTCTTCTTGGGTTTCATGTAGTCTGTGAATTGTATCGTGGATATTCTGAGCTTCTTTTTTGTCTAATATCCACGGATCAGTGAGTGCACACCGTGTGTGTTCTTTTGTGACTGGGTTACCTCACTCAGGATGATATTTTCTAGTTCCATCCATTTGCCAAAGAGTTTCATGAAGTCATTGTTTTTGATAGCTGAGTAGTACTCCATTGTGTAATGTACCACATATTCTTAATCCATTCCTCTGCTGAGGGACATTTGGGTTCTTTCCAGCTTCTGGTTATTATAAATAAGGCTGCTATGAACATAGTGGAACATGTGTTCTTGTTATATGTTGGAGCATCTTTTGGGTGTATGCCCAGGAGTGGTATAGCTGGGTCTTCAGGTAGAACTATTTCCAATTTCCTGAGGAACTGTCATACTGATTTCCAGAGTGGTGTACCAGCTTGCAATCCTATCAGCAATAGAGAAGTGTTCCTCTTCCTCTACATCCTTGCCAGTATCTCTTGTCACCTGAGTTTTTGATCTTAGCCATTATGACTGGTGTGAGGTGGAATATCAGGGTTGTTTTGATTTGCATTTCCCTGATGACTAAGGATGTTGAACATTTCTTTAGGTGCTTCTCGGCCATTTTTGATTCCTCAGTTGAGATTTCTCTGTTTAGCTCTCTACCCCATTTTTTAATAGGGTTATTTGTTCTCTGGAACCCAACTTCTTTAGTCCTTTGTATATTTTGGATGTTAGTCTTTTTTTGGATGTAGGGTTGGTAAAGATCTTTTCCCAATCTGTGGGTTGCAGATGATATGATCTCATACATAAGTGACCCAAAACTATCCACCAGGGAACTCCTACAACTGATAAAAAACTTCAGCAAAGTGGCTGGATACAAAATTAACTCAAACAAATCAGTAGCCTTCCTCTACTCAAAGGATAAACATGCTGAGAAGGAAATTAAGGAAATAACACCCTTCACAGTAGCCACAAATAATATGAAATATCTTGGTGTGATTCTAATCAAGCAAGTGAAAGATCTGTATGACAAGAACTTCAAGTCTCTGAAGAAAAAAATTGAAGAAGATCTCAGCAGAAGATCGAAAGATCTCCTATGCTCATGGATTGGCAGGATTATATAGTAAACATGGCCATTTTACCAAAAGCGATCTACAGATTCAATGCAATCCCCACCAAAATTCCAACTCAATTCTTCACAGAGATAGAAAGAGTAATTCTCAAATTTATCTGGAATAACAAAAAAACTCAAGATGTCAAAAACCATTCTCAACAGTAAAAGAACTCCTGGGGGAATCACCATCCATGACCTCAAGCTATACTATAGAGCAATAGTGATAAAAACTGTATGGTATTGGTACAGAGACAGACAGGTTGATCAATGGAATAGAACTGAAGACCCAGAAATGAACCCACATACCTATGGTCACTTGATCTTTGACAAAGGGGCCAAAGCCATCCAGTGGAAAAAAGATGGCATATTTAAGAAATGGTGCTGGTTCAATTGGTAGTCAGCATGTAGAAGAATGCAAATTGATTCATGCTTATCTTCAAGTCCAAGTGGATCAAGGACCTCCACATCAAACCAGATACACTCTAACTAATAGAAGAAAAGATCCTCAAACACATGGGCACTGGGAAAAAATTTTCTGAACAGAACACCAATGGCTTATGCTGTACGGTCAAGAATCGGCAAATGGAACCTCATAAAACTGAAAAAGCTTCTGTAAGGTGAAGGACACTGTTTATAGCCCATTACATGCTTTAAAACCGGAGCCACACCGAAAACTGTGAACAACAATGACTGCCGTGTGGATCAAGGCTTCTAACCATCTGGCTTCCTGAATTCTTTTCTTATTTCTACTTCAGAACAAAATTTCAAAGAGATTTTTAGAAATTTTAGAAATTGAACTTGAAAGTGTTCAGTCCGCTCAGTCTCTCATTAACGCCGCGAATAGAGGGAGAGAGACATGTAGCTGTGTGCAAACCTTGTTCATGTCTAGCTGTCTACTGATTAAACTTTTAAAATACAGGAGCTAGAAAAGACTGGGTATAGGGTGGGAGTGGACTCGGGTGGATCAGAATCAAAGGACAGAAAATTAAGTGACCGATAAACATTGCCTTGTTAAGGTAAGAGTAAGAAGTTGAGGACTTCAAACTTAGACCTAAAGGACCTAGAGTATTTTAATCAGGGTGATACTTCAAGCAGCCAGTGGCAAGGAGACGCTGAGGGAGGTGCAGGGCACTTGACCAGTGTGCCTCTGAGGCCCTTGGGCAGCTGTGATTTAAAAGCTCAAGAAGGGCTGGAGAGGCAGATGGCTCGGCAACTAAGAGAGAGGACTCAAGGTTGGCTCCTAACACCAGCTTCGAGCAGCTCACAACTGCCTGTTACTCCAGTTCCGGGGGCATCTGATGCCCGCTTCAGGAGTCCGTGGGCAGCTGCACACATGCAAAAATGAAAATAAATATAAACCTTAAGGATCAAGGTCATCTGCACAAGTTAGCAAGTGGAAGCAAAATCTTCTTCCTTGATTATAATCCAGAGATTTTAAATTCCTCCAGGACCTGAACCCCACTGTTGGCTGGGATGGCCTTTAGGTTTGGGGTTCCATGTGACAGACTCCCTTGCTTAACAAGGAGAGTAAGTAGCAGCTGTGGAGAGAGCAAGGTTGGTCACTTCCTTCCCATGCCCTCTTGATGGTTCTGATACTTCACGCTGCCTAGTTACTTAGTTACTAAACCCAGCCATCCCCACCGAAGCATTTCCGGCATCCGGCTCCCGTAACTGTTTCTCTTCACTGGCTACAGTCTAAGAAACCGGCCACAAGGACAGCAGAGATCTTCCCCACGGATTCAGTATGATGACCCTGAAGAGTGGGAGGGTGTGGTTCAGAGCACACACTATTATTTGTTAAATGCCGAATTAGTGCAAAGGTGACACTTCTAGTAGCACTCAGCGAACGAAACAGAAAATCCCTGTCATGAAACTTATGTGACAGTAGGAGGCAGATGAGGAGGATAAACATTGTCAAACTCCCACTGGGTCAGAAATACTTGGGGTCTCTAGCACAGGGCTTTTAAAGCTTTGACCCTCTGTTACCTGAGAAATTGTTGGCATGCAGGTTGTACTACTGGCTGGTTTCCTGTGTCAACTTGACACAGCTGGAGTTACCACAGAGAAAGGAGCCTCCCTTGAGGAAATGCCTCCATGAGACCCAGGTGTAAGGCATTGTCTCAATTAGTGACCAAGGGGGGAGGGCCCAGCCCATTGTGGGTGGTGCCATCCCTGGGCTGGTGGTCCTGGGTTCTATAAGAGAGCAAGCTGAGCAAGCCAGGGGATGCAAGCCAGTAAGTAACATCTCTCCATGGCCTCTGCATCAGCTCCTGCTTCCTGACCTGCTTGAGTTCCAGTCC